>NC_051157.2:56566491-56664105 GCF_013339745.2 Dermacentor silvarum
AGTTAAAGTCATTGAACTTTTTTGTTGATATTCCTCTGGCGCATCATCTCTATAATAAAATATAGATGACAATATTTTGCGAACGTACAGTCGTTGTCGTATATACGAATAATGATTGAAGCTTGACTAAAGACTTCTGTCTATTGCAATTCTGTACGTTTCCATGGTTGAGATACGACATCACATATGTCGCTCACAAGATGCAGAAAGAGAAGAATAACTCTCTCTGTGGAGCAGTGCTTTCGTCTACACACAATTTTGTAGTGAAAGAAGCTTAACAACTTGAAAGTTTGCGTTCTGTCTCGAGCCTTTAATTTCTTTCTTCACTTGCAACAACTGAAAAATATTCAGTCCGGATGTGTCCATCGCCTTTTTCTCGGGCGCGCTGTCTTCATACCCAGCAGTGTTCTTTGCACCCTCTGTCAATTCCTAAGTTTTTCGCAATGGAACACGCAGTCAATAAAAACAGACCTTGCCCGATTGCAGCACAGCGAATTGAACTCATCCCAATGCCGGAATGTCAACTAGCAGCTGGACGCATAAACGTTTGAACTATCGCGCAAATCTTCTCGTCGCAGTTTGGGCAGTGAGATGCACGACGCATACCCGCAGAATGATGGTGTGTGTTTATGTATTGAGCAGGCAACACCACGCAATGTGCACACAATTCATGGCTGATACATGATGCCCCCAGCCATCGTTTGCAGCCCGGCTTTCAGTGCAGCGTTCGCCCCGCGAAACAAGGTTAAAATATGTACAATTCAATCCCTAAGACGTGCTGTCCAAATAATGGCGGCCATGACGTCATCGGTTCTTGTCGTCACTGGCAGTGTTTTAAAGGTATGACCTAAGGGGTTATTTTTCATAACTCACATTACTCGGAGGAAGCGAGAGAAAGAGAGAGAAGGTAGAATGTTAACGATATATATGCAAGTTGCCGGTTTTTTACATTGCACTGGACTCGGGTAACTGGGGTCGGAAAGAGCACAAAACGAAAGATAGAGATAAAAATTCAGTGCTGATTTAGGCGTAAAAGCGAGAGAAATTCGTTAGCATTACGTCGCACCTCACTGAGGTCCCGGATCCATGATTTAAACCGCGTTCACCATATTGCAGTGTTGCTCAGGAGCTCACTCGACACACGGCCTGCTTCTTCGAGGAGCGAAGTGTGACCATACATACATACATACATACATACATACATACATACATACATACATACATACATACATACATACATACATACATACATACATACATACATACATACATACATACATACATACATACATACATACATACATACATACATACATACATACATACATACATACATACATATACACACACACCCGCACAAACATATTCACGTTCTTCTAAGCTCACTCATCCCCTTTCAACCTGGGCTACTTGACCGGCTTCCCCACACTTCATACCCTTTTTTTCCGCTTTGACACTCCCAATGCAAACTCATTAAAACAAAAGAATGGGGAGGGAATGCAAATTAAAGGTGCTTTGTCACACGGCCGGTGGATCGCAACAAGCGCAGTAACACCTTCACGGCCTTCTGATGCGATAATAAGTCCCGTCGATGCTAGACAAATCTTTTAAAGCCAAGTTTTTTATGTCTCACTGATTCGTCCGTGAGCGCCGAAAACGCACTGCAGGAAAGCCAACTTACGCAATGGAACTACCTGCGCATCTGCGCACACAATAGAACAACGGCGCACTACATACGTATCGCAGAACACTACAGTTTCCATTCGCAGTTGTACCGATAAGAACAATGGGAACTGCAACGCCACGCTACCCAGATGAACTGTATATATCTGCATTGTATTATGCGTGTCACGCAATTCATTCCCGGCCGTCACCATGGGTAGGCCGCGGGCACAGCGCACGGCAGAAGAGGCTGCCGTATGCGAACGTAACTCGAGCGCGATCGTGCCCGTAAGGCCAATCCCGTGTATTGGCAATGGCAGAGCCTCTGACCGTCTACCACAGCGATCACAAGGCAGTACTGTGCAAGTGTAGAGTCGTCCGTAAAAGTGTGAGTGTGTGCGTGTGCGTGTTATCAACAGCTACATGACCTAAAATAAAGGCTACTCAGCTTAACGAAACGTGCCTTCATTGAACTTCAACGTTCAAAAAATACAATCCTAAACAATCAATCAAATAACATATGCATCGCATCAGGTCGCTTAGCATTTCTTGGGCTCATTGCGTGGTCGTTGACTTCGGACTTTGACGTTGATTCAGTTTGCATGGGAGAAAGCTTCGCATTGAACCATCTTTCTTTAAGAAAGGGGCTTTGATTTTCTTCCCACAGCGGTGGGTTGTATGACTGGTTGAGTTCTGGGACAGAACATGACGTGTTGTTTCCTCGTCATCGCAGTGACTACAGGCTGCATTGCCGGCCATCCTTATGCGAAACGCGTTGGCGCTAGTAAACGCAACGACCAACCACAGCCTACACAAAACGGTCACGGCTCTTCGGGGAAGTCTTGTTGTAAGTCCAAGGCTTAAGTAGGATAAAGGGAATATAATCGGGCATGCATGAAGTGTGGTTCATTCCATTCAAATGTTGTGCATTGGCGTGCAAGCATGCGGAGCATACTTGCTGCGCGTCCAAGGAAGCGGGATCGATAGGTCGTGGTTATTGCATGGGCTAAACGGGTCGCTTGATCGGCATCTTCATTGCCGATAATACCACAGTGGCTGATTTGGTGTCCTAGTTAAGTCAGGTGGTGCATAGCACCTGTCATTTCAAACTCCAGCTGTTCAAGCGGACCACTCCCCAAAGCTGACAGTAAACACTGCATTGCAGCCGTCGAGTAGCATAAAACTGACCATTTGTGTGTCGGTTCGTCAGTATAATAAATTACACTGTGAGGCGGAGCACAAAGCGTTCTGGTGCCGTCCATGTTGACAATTGAGAAGTTCTGAGCGTGATGGTGGTGACGTTTCCTGGAACAATAACAGCGGTGGTAGAGCTTTTCGTCAGTACGGAGCCATCGGTGTCAAGTTTTGTATGGAAATGGCACTTATCGTATATAAGGTAAGCTGTCTAAGAGCTGGCGATGACAGATTTGCTTTTTTCCATGACGCCAGGTATTGTCAGGTTGATCTCGAGTTGAATGAGGCACCAAGTAGCAGTCTAAGGTCTCGTGGACGATTGGAAGCAGGATGGTAATGACTCACGATACGCGCATACCATTCGGCAGAACGATGTAAGATAGGCTAGATGGAGGCAATGAGCCCGGTCAAAGTGCCTTATATGTGCGCTTGGCAATTCAACTGCAATGACCGGAACAGCGAATGCCTGTTGCAATGATCAGGCATCGAAGACAGTGACGTTCTCTCTGGCATCTCGACTGCATAATGCAGTTTATATATCACGGCACTAAATACCGCGGAAGTTTAAGGGGGCCGGCCCAATAACGCGAAACGCATTATGCATTCTTTTAATCATTTCAACCTCCGACTCCCACCTCCCTGTCGCGAAAACATCCGTAAACACCATATAGAACTCAGAGCGTTGCCTAATGCGCCCTAAAACGCAACCTCGGCTATCACCAGCGTATAGCATTCACGCTTATAGAGCGTAGAGTGGAGTCACTGTATGCAGAGGCCTATTACCGAACGTTCTGCAGCCGAATTTGTCGCTTAGACACAAATTTAACGTGCCACGTTCTAGGAATGGCAACATACTAATTGCGTGCTGTGCGATACTATTTTATCGTCTCAGATTCTTTTGTATTCCACATGTTTTGATAGGCGTCACCGACAATGAAAAGGCATTCACGCACGGTTCTTGTTTGTTCGAGGGTAAAGACCAACTTCACACAATTAAAGAAACCAACAATGTCTAGAAAGGCTTGTCCAAGGTAGTTAAAATATAACCATGCAAACGTCTCAAAAGATGCTAAGTTAGGATACCAGTGCAAGAATTTGTGATCACCTAGACCGTATACGCCAATTCATACTATGCCCTAATCAGTACCATGTTGTGTTTTACGCTGTAAGGCTGTAAGGCTGTATATACACTAATTTTATTTTCTTCTGTTGTCGGCCACTAACTATATATCCTTAGCATTATCTATGTTATGATGCGTATGAGTTACACCAGTACAGCGTCGCCGCTGATATCAATGCAGGTGGTTTGGTGGTGGGGGTGGCTATTCTGCTACAAGCGGTATTAAGCTGGCAGACCTGGCCGGCAGTTTCTCCGCCTGAGCGTCTTTTTCCGCGTCAAATATGTCACCATGAGTCAATCAGTCCACTCTCGTACAGAAATACGAGAAGAATACTTGCGCGCTATCCGCGCGCCTTCCGGGAAGACCAACTGTTCTACAGGGCGCGCCATATTAACTGTCACATGGTTTATACCTAATATTTTGGTTGAGAATAAGAAGACAATCTCAGGAATTATTTTGTACGGCATTTACCCGATATATTAGGAATGCAACACAAAACATGTATTCACTCCTCTTGGTCTTGATCACGCCCTTTAAATGTTCTGGATACGCTCCAATCGCGGTCCTCAAGGTATCCCCAGAGAAATTTTACTCCATGCTCGCTCACGCGATTATTTCAGGGCCACCATGCTGGTGTGCTGATGGGCGTGGACCTCCTTTTTAAGAATGATTCACACCCAAAAGTTTATCCATGTTAGTGGAGGGTAGTTCGCCGGCCACTCTTCAGCTGGAATGAAGTCGGGACGTGCGAACGGGGCATCATTGCTGTGATGTTGAGTTGCTCTTCGATTGCTGTGCTGTGGCGCCATCCTACTGCAAAGTCCAAGACTACTCCCCGTAGTGGGTCTGGGACCAGGTCCGTAAATTAAGCTCTAGAATAGCTTTAATGCATGTGTAAGTGTCTATCTTTGCGCCTTTAGTCATAAAAACAAGGAGGAATGCGCCAAGCTGTGGTCACCCCAGCTCAACACATGGCAGACGCCACATATGACTTCCGAGAACCTGTCCAACTGGCTGCGTCGGCAAGCTCTGACGTCACAGGAAGCACACGAAATTCCCGAGCCTTGTGACGGCCCTCTACTATGAAAATGTTCTAATGAGTGAAGACAGTCGCGAAATGCTCTCCATTCGCGGCCCGTGCCAACATCAGCTGATATTTCTGACATCTTGCATTTTTCTGCACCTGCGTCCGTCCATGTATTTGCTGGAATTTGTGGGGGAACATCTTAAAGTCCCTCCGCACGGCTGTTATGATTGTTGTCGCTCACATATTCAGCTATAACGCTAGCCTTCTGATGCTTATCTGTGGCTGACATTCTTTCTTCTTTCTCACAATTTTCTTATGGTACCTAGTGGCCTAGGTACCCGAAGTGACCACAGAGACAGGACAGCCACTGCGGGTCAAGTTCTTATGTGTGCCACGTTTGAGAGTCCAGTGGACAATCTTGGGGTGAAATTTTTCGAATTCTGGCAACCTCAGAACGAGAGTGTCTGCCCTTGCTCAGGGACAAGAGTGTGGGTCAATGTGATCTAGGGCGTACCATTTACCGAAATATAAATAAACTATCACTAAACATGGTCTAAATACAGATCAAAGATTGAAGAAATGTTTCAAGAAGATAAGTTGAGAAATGTTGAAAAAGGAGGCGCACAATCGCCGATCAGTGTGTGCAACAGTAATTATGGCCCATTCTGTACACGTTCATAATGAGACCCTCGTGTTCTCGTTCTTTCCAGAAGCCGCCTCCTTTAGGGCCAGAAGCGCTTGCAGAACGGGATATCACGCAATTCATGCACTCAGTGTAAGATGAAGAAGTAGCACCGCTGACTTCGAGCATCCATGCAGGAGTGCAGGTTAATCCTGTTCTTATTCTGTATAGGAGGGTAGCTTTCATGCGGCTAAGTCCCTTTACAACAGAGAGCAGGCGGTGGTTTCCAAAGCGATCGAAAGTAGCGACAATTTGTCTCTTTTGGGAGTTCGTGATTCATCGGTGCTTTCACTGTCGGCTGCCTTAAGAGCACTTCATTGTTGAGGGCATCTGCCAGTTTTGTTGCCAGTGACAACAACGTGCGACCGGGTATCCACTCAAACGTTATCTTTATAAGGCGTTCTAGTGAGAAGTCGGGTACTTTATCAACAGTCGTTGGCGTGCTTATCAGCGACTCACAAAGAACGCCTAGAGATTATACTAAGTAAGGACTGATCTCCAATTGTCCTTGGGCGTTCTGTAGGAAGCTTCAAACAATAGAAGGCCCAGTCTCTATACCACTACGTGTCCTGGCATCCCAAAAGCTGTTGACCTAGCTTCTCCGGCTGGGTGAGCTTCTCGCTGAAAATGCTCTTCTCAGAACACTCAACGTCAGACAACGATCCCATTTCTAGAATGCATTGAATAGTCTAGGAGTCCTCTGTCTCAAGAGTGAAAAACAAAGACAACAAACTGATCCGACTTGGATGCTCGTGGACGTCATTGGCGATCCTAATATCTCTAGGTTGTAGTAGAAGCGGTTGACACTTTCTGTTGAGCCCCGCTATCTGGGGCTCGAGCACTTATACGGAAATTAATCCAACCACCCGTATGCATACACGAACGGATCCGTTAACGTGGATTATGATTGTTGTGCCGCTGCATATTCGAACCCTTCTTTCGGTACTACAAGGTCCGGCCGTTTAGACAACCTAGTCATTTCGACTATTGCAGAGAGTGCCGCTTTTACTACTGCTTAAACTGAAGAATAGATACCCATAAAAAGCCATCATACGCCCAGATTCGAAGTCAGCGATTTAGTAGCTATCTTGGGGCGTGCCTCCGAAAGCTTTCTGTCATCCGTCACTATAGCTTCATTTACAGAAATGGCCAAAAAAAAAAGGATAACTAAGCGCATCCACAGAACATCGCTAAAATAGTTTAGGGGTTTAACGTGCCAAAACCATGATGTCATTATAGGCACACCTTAATGGCGGGCTCCAGAATAATTTTGACCGCCCGGAATTTAACGTTGGAACGATGCATGGTACATAAGCGTTTTAACGCTACAGCATTAGGGACCCCGTTTGGCCGAAACTCCGATGTCGGCGTCGGCGCCATAACGGGCGTTGGTGTCCCGTGAGCAAAAATTCTCGTATATATTCGATATGGCACTAAAGTTCTTCCTCTATCACTAAAGTTGCTCATACCTTGTCTTACATACTTTACAAGGTTATTCCTCTGAATTTTGAGAACGACAGCCTCGAAACAAATGTCATCAAAAAAAAAAAAAAAACCGACAGCGCTAGCCTTTTATGTTAAATCTTATCAGACTGAAATATTAAAAGTGCGAAACAATAACGGAAGATCGGCCCACGCAAGAGGCCGTGTTTCTACCAGAAAGCTCGCTTCCATGCATAGCCTTCGCCGCCAGCGCTTCCCGGTAAACATTGGGGTTACATGAGCTGCAGTTCTCGGAAAGCGTGAGAAGCTGTCAGGGATCTTTGAATGCTATCGCGTTCCACTCTTACAGTTGAAGCCTAGGCGTCCTCCATTTTTTTTTAACAGCGAAGCTGTTTAAGCCGGTAGATGCGCCGATAGGTGTGCAGAGAAAACCCTCCGCCTGGCGATGACGACACATGCGTCGCCTAGCAGCACCTCGTCCAGCTGCGTCGAGCCTCGCAATAGCTGCTGGAGCCGAGCCATGACGTCATCGCGCGCGCCACATCGCTTCGCCTGAGCTCTGCCTAGCCATGACGTCACCACGCCGTGCGGATTGGTCGCCGCAGCTGTGCAGTTGTGGAGCTAAGCCGTGACGTCAGGGTCCGCGGGGTATATATAGCTCCACACCGCCGCCGCATCGACATCGCTGCAGAGGGGAATGGGGCGACCGAAAAAGATCGTCACTCCCGAGAAAGAGGAAGCGCGGCGCGAAAGACAGCGCGCCTCTACTCGAGAGCGGATGAGGCGACTTCGGGCCGATCACAGGTTTCGCCCAGGACAGATAAAGAATAGGTCGAGGTCTACCGGTGTGAAGACGCGCTGGACGAAGATTTGCCCTGCGTTGTGGTACCAACGGACGACGACGACGAAAGGAATGACTGGATCTAAACATAAAGCAACACACTGTACATACTTTAATTACCGAGTGTTCATTGCTCTTTGGGGGGCTACCAACTATTCCGAACACCACGCAACTTGGCCGAGTCTCGAAGCATAACCTCGCAGAAAACTTGGCCGAGTCTCTAAGCATAACTATGCAGAGACTTAGCCGAACCAAGAATAAGCTAGGGTGGGGCCGCCAGCTTCGCTGTTTGCCCAGTCTTCGCGCTCCTAGTGGGAAACTGCCCCATTTTTTTTTTTTTTTGCATCCCACTTTTATCGGAATGCAACCTCCGCGGCAGACATTGAACCCGCGACTCCGAGCTCAGCAGCGCAACGCCATAACCACTGGGCTACCGCGGCTCGTGATGAAACATTGCTGTTCTGTTGCAACGAAAAAATAAGTGCTGGAAATATTAAGGACGTGTTGTTACTAACGGGTATGTATAGTGTGTACGGAAAGCATTGTGGCTCTACCGAAGCTCAGACTGTTGTTAGGATACTATCATGCATGGTACCTAATATGAGAAAACCGCAGGCCTGTTAAATTACTACGCACGCTCCTGGTTATATATCTGCACTCACGGCTCTATTACAACGTGCGGAACACTTCTACTTGCGGTAATAAAAATAGGTATGAGAAGCATAAAGGCTAAAAAACGTACTCAGGTTCCCCTGGGTACATGCCGCACAGAATGCAAAATGAAACCACAGCAATAAAGTCAAGAACTTGTCGCTTCGAAAATCGCTCTCGCAGGCACTCAGAGATTGGTCAGTGCGTCGAGATGAAAAACCAACGACACCGGTGAGTGAGGCAGTTGGCGTGGTGGCTTCCCCTCTAATTATCATACAGATGAGGCCGGCACTTTATAGACGTGCTGAAACTCCACGCTTCTGTGCCCGTGGTCTGTCCGTGACGGGCATCGAATAGCCCCGCCGCAAGCTCTCTGCTCGCTAGAAAAAAAGAAGAAAAAGCCTCGCTTCTCGTCGTTTTCATTTCCGCGTAAACGAGAAGCTCGTCCTCCACTCTCGCTCACGGTAGCTTTGTGTATTTTCTTGTTAATGCCTTCACCGTTCGTTTCGCCGCAATATTTCACTCATATACAAGAAAAATTACAGACAGGAATAGAAACAAGCTGCGGAGGATCGAGCACTCCTGAGTGCTCGCAGACACGCGTCCTTAGAACATAACACGAGTTGTATAGAAGGATGTATCGCTGTCACAATTAGCAGCAGAGCGAGACTAATCTGGACAGAAAAAGGGTAAGCGCTTAGTGCTTGCAAAGCGTTGTTGCTGGACAGGAAAATAGTCGTTGTCATACACTCAGACTTGAGCTGATCGACAAATTGAAAGCTTAATTCTACAGTGAAACCCCATGCCTAAGTTGGTTTTATTGAAACCAGTGTTACTGTGAGGTGTATTCCTTGGCAATGAGTCTAGATGCCGAACAGCACAGTCTCGGAATATTCATTAGTCAATAGTTTATACCGCCGGAAATGAAAAAGAAATGGGGCAGTTTCACACTAGAGGCGTGAAGACCGGGCAAATAGCGAATCTGGCGGCCCCACTTAGCTTTTTCTTGGTTCGGCGAAGTTTCTGCGTGGTTATGCTTCGAGATCGCGGGATCGAATCCCGGCCGTGGCGACCGCATTTCGATGGAGGCGAAATGCAAAAACGCCCGTGTGCTTGCGTTGTAGTGCACGTTAAAGAACCCCAGGTGGTCAAAATTAATCCGGAGCCCTCCACTATGGCGTGCCTCATAATCAGAACTGGTTTTGGCACGTAAAACCCCAGAAAGAAGAAAGAATTATGCTTCGAGACTCAGCCAAGTTACGCATGCTGTTGGGAATCGTCGGTAGCCCCCAAAAGAGCAATGAACACTCGGTCATTTTAGTATGTACAGTGTGTTGTTTTGTTTTCAGTACCAGTCATTCCTTTCGTCGTCGTCGTCCATTGGTACAACTACGCAGGGCAAATCTTCGTCCAGCACGTCTTCACCTCCGTAGGCCTCGACCTCTTCTTCATCTGTCCCGGGCGAAACCTGTGCATTGCCAGGGCGTTACTGTGGATCGGCCCGAAGTTTTCTGCACGAGTTGCACGAGTTCTTCTCATCCGCTCTCGAGTGGCGGCGCGCTGTGTTTCACGCCGCTCTTTCTCTTCTTTGGGAGTGACGATCTTCTTCGGTCGCCCCATTCCCCTCCGCAGTGATGTCGATGTGGTGGCGACGCGGAGCTATATATATACCCCGCGGGACCCTGACGTCACGGATTAGCGCCGCCTCTGCGCAGCTGCGGTGACCAATCCGCAAAGCGTGGGGACGTCATGGGTAAACAGAGCTAAGGCGAAGCGATGAGGCGCACGCGGTGATGTCATGGCTTCGCTCCAGCAGCTGTTGACAGACTTGGCGCAGCTGGGTGAGGTGTTGCTAGGCGACGCATGTGTCGTCATTGCCAGGCGGAGGGTTTCCTCCGCTTACCTATCAGCGCATCTTCCGGCTTAAACAGCTCCGCTGTTAGAAATACTCACGGTGACTTGATGATGCTTCAGAGTGTTCTTTAGTTAAAAAGAGATGTTGCTGTGGTCTTTGAACTTTGTTTCACATCACTTAGGTTTTATTTTGTTAGAGCTTGTGCTTTTCCATAGACTACAGCCATAGATGAGCTCTTATAATTTACTGCAGGCTGCTGCGAAGCAAATAATGAGGTACTTTTTTAGGGTTCTGAAAGAAACGTGCAGCTGCTGCCACTTGTAGCCTAAGCGGCATCAGAGGAAAACGCAATGAATGGCAGCACGCAAGCATGCAGCCAATCTAGGGTAGAAATAGAAAAAAGACAAAGAAGTACACGCAGGGAGGTTAACCATGATCGCATTGAAAGGGAATGACAGAACGCAAGAAGGAAGGAGAGTCATTAATAGAGGCCGGATCTTTAGGAATTAAAAAAGCGCGTTTTAGGCGCCAAAAATAGGCAAGCAAAAGAACGTTTTAGGCCTCCAACGTCGTAAAAATAGGCACAATAAATTTTTACATAAATGCAAATAATTTCAAACAAAGACGTGCCCGGCCTATATCTACGATAGGAAAACAAGAAATGTTATTGTATATGATGGCACAAAGGCGCCAACAGTTCAACATAGCCATGCAATTGTCCCATAAAACTGCTGGACTAATGACGATCAATTGGCTTCATTAAATAAGCACAGTGCTCATATTCATGTTCAATGGCCACTGTACTCGAGTGTCGCATATAGAGAAACAGGCATGAAAAAGAATACTTGAAAGCTGAGAATACTGATTAAAAGAACAACAATTTATGCCTGCCTGACGCAATTAAATTAAAACACGACAAAAACCGACAAATAACAAATGCAAGAGAGGCTACGATTTATTAAGAAATTAGCATGTTCTTATATGAGGACTGTTAGGTACAACTCTTCGCAATTTTCTCATATACAATGACATTATCCGAATTGTACAGGCCAGACGTCCCAACACTTCCAAATACACTTCCGCCCATCTCACGTGCACGTGTTTGAAGAAATACGTTTGGAGAGCACGCGTAACGTAGTCGAAGAATCACTGTGAAGATTGTGGAAACAATAGCAAACTACCACCACCTCCAGATTTTCGGATTCAAAATTGTGCCTCTTGTCACTGAGCATGATCTCGTACGCTGAGAAGGAACGCCCGACGGCGGTGAACACCTTAAATAGTAAATTACAAGCAAAACAAAAGCCGCGTGCACATCCCATTTTTTTTTCTTCTTTTACTCTCCACTTTCCTTTACTTCCACTTCTCCGCGGTTTCGCATTCGCCAACCGCTCGCGCAATGTCAGCGCGGCGGCGTATGCTGGCCGGCGCGTCCCATTTCAATGCTACTAGCAGTTGTTTTCCGGGGCTTAGTTGAACTAAAGGACTAGGTTGAACCCCATAGAGTTCTGAACAGTCAATGTTGCCCGGTAACATGAATAACTGTCTCTAACTGCACTCGAAAGCGAAACTTGAGGCTAAATAGTGTTCATATAGGCGCCGATATTGAAAATAGGCATTTATAGGCATTTATAGGAATTTAGGCACAAACGCCAAAATAGGCATTTATAGGCACTATAAAAACACTATAAAAGTCATTCTTAACCTCTAATTCATGCTCATATATCAAAGGGGGGCGATAGGAGCGCAATGAACCAAAAAAAGGCATTTGCCTAAAATCCGGTCTCTAGTCATTAATGTTAACGTACGCCCACGAATTTTCAGGTACGTATAGTCACAAGCGCTTTTATATTTCAGTTGCCTCCCAAAAGCCCACTGGCGCATTGGAGTTCTTAAGTGCCGCTGCATAGATCGTTCGACTGTAAGCGATACGCTCTGCGTACTAGTCTCAGCTGCTTAAACGAAAGATCGTTCGCTGAACTAAATGTCCTCGGACTATTGCGAAGGATGTAGAGCAGACAAGCCCTGAAACCTAACGCAGCAATTTTGGTCACTTGAAGAGCGTCTGATAGGAGTGAAAGGAATGTGGCCTCCTGCCATTTTCTGGAGTTTTTCGGGCCGACTTCTTGGGGATATTTAACTTTTTCTCTTCAGACTTGTCTTTGTGTGCTTTTCTCTTGCATTGCTTCCTTTTATTTTCTTTTTCATTTAATTACTTTCTTCCTCTTTCTCGCAGCACAAATTATAAGGGAGTTAACTTAAAGTGCTCGCAGAAACAGCAGCCATCGCCAGGTTTACTCTGGAAGATGATGTGAAGCGAGACCGGAACGCAGGAGCAAAACTAGCATGCTCAGATCGCACAGCTTTTGCTCCGGTACTAATCAGAGAAGTGCGTGCAGCGGACGCGAGGTCATGGTAGGCCTAAGACATACCCGTCCCGAGGATTGCCTCGCACTGAGGAAATATTCCGCGTCGTTTGAGGGCTCAGCTCGCCGAGAGTACTGACTCGCAAACACTTCTAATGATCCCAGGAAAAGGCAAACAGAAGCCTGGAAGAAGACTACCGACAGTGGCACGCAGCATTTCAGGCTGGGACTACCGATATCTGCGTCACGCGAAGGTGTTATCGAACAGTTTGGTGAGCCTTTTTATGCAGTCAAGTCATTTACCCAGATAAGACTTTCGGTCTAGATGAATACTGCGTCGTCGGTGGCCGTTTCTCCGCCGCTGTCGGTGCTCGGGGAATAAGGTGCTTACTAATATGACAGTGCTTAATTAAGTTGGGGTCGAAAGTTCTAGCGAGCAATCGTATTTGTCGCTGATATTAAGGTACAATAAAAACAGAAATTGGTTTTGATTTATGTTCCAGCAGGTTTACGCAGCAGTGACCTGGTGGCCTGCATTCCACCATTACAAATTAAAAAAAAAAAACAAGACGTTGCTGGCTCTAATTTGTCACGCCGTTATTCTAACACGCGCTGCCGGTAATGCATTCCAATTTAGTAGACGCACTCGACCTAGTTTAAAGGTTTGTGCTATGCACGCCTATTTTCGGCGGTAAAATGGTTTGGCGAAGAAATCAGACATAAAAGCAACTGTCCAGGGTCGTTTCAGTTTTTCAAGCGAAGCTTGTATACGCTAACCTGCGCCGGTGATGTAACGCTAAAACTACTATGGCTCATACCCGCATTGGATAGGCGGGTATGAGCGAGAGAGAAGAAAAAAAGACAGGACGAAGGCAAGAAAAAGAAAGAAAGAAAGGAATAAAGAAAGAGCAGGTGCGGGGAAAGCTGTGCCGGCGCCGGATCACGTGACGAGCAAGACAGATCAGGGTGGTTTGATGTGTCGCGGGGAGGGAAAGGGAAGGAAACGGAGTTGGCGCGCGCTCCGCCGGGCTTCCCTCGCCTCAAATCTGTTTCGGCGCCCGGATGGCTTAGCGTGGTGCGTTCCGCCAAAGAGCAGGCTGTGTTTGAGCAATGGCGCTGTGAAAGGGCTCGTCGTCGATGTGCCGATTCTAGCGTGAGGGCTTCCGAAGCCCAGGCGAAACCCCGAGTAGCGGACCCCGAGTTGCGGAAGCACGATGTTGAAGCCAAACGTCCGCGCAGAGCCGCCTACTCTGAGTTTAGGGCAAACGAAGCGGAACACTTGTGACAGCGTCGTCTTGCCACAATGTTCGCTTACTCCCATTTCCTCGACAGGAGAAGGGCTCTGATCGTTTTTTTTTTGTTAACGATACATTAGCGCTAGAAATCATCGTTATGGTGAGTTACTCGGTCAAACCAACCAGCACAGTCTTTCAGCCCCGTTTAAATGCAGCACCTAAAGACTTAAATACCTTGAGATTAATGCGAAAACAATACTACGAGATGTATAATTTCCGCAGGCCATCATCATGCAGGCTCTTCTGGCAAATAATAACGCTGGAGAACTAATCACGGAGAAAGCAAATAAAGTTATTTATCGACACACATTTTACTAATGCAACAACAAAAGGATGATTGCCATGCGTATTTGGAAAGCCTTGCGAGCGAGAGATTGTTATTGTAGGAATGTTATATCTTTTAACTCCTCTTCTTAACAACAATGCAGGTTCACAACCTAAAAACTTTTCAACTAGCCTCACAGAACGCTCTTGCGTTTATTTGCCATTTTCCTATTAAAGCAACACAAAAAGCAACAGTTTTATAGATAGATATCAATAAATGAAATATGAAAGTTTAAATGCAGTTAATGGAAGAAGGGGAGTGGATTATTAAAAAGAAATATCGGATAATTCTTCCTCTTTATTTTGATGTCTTGCCCATTTCCTATGTCGAATCGGGCTTTCGGAACCTGCCGCCTTCCTGTTCGTTGCGCTGGCTTTTATTTCTGCCAAGTTACCGCGACGATCTCGGGGCCTGCAGGTTTTTCCAATTACCAGACTACGCGTAATCGGCGCTCTTCACTGCGCCTACCACTCGTGCCGTTAATGACTGCGACGGACTAATGCATATGGTTTATATGGCTCCTCATTACCGATACTGAGGAATTCATATTATAAAAGTCTGCATGTTTGCTTCGTATTCTATTTTTCTTGTTTCCCTACTCAAATTGCCTCCCATGTAATCAGTGATTGTTTTTCCACGTGTTCTCTGATCAGAAAACTGTGCTTCCAATATGTTGTCTCATCATCAGCACAGGAAATAGAAGGACCATTAGAACACACGAGAAAATGCAATGGTTGAGAAATTGTTTATCCTGCAGGCAGAGTATACTAGAAAGATGAGAAAAGTAATGACCATGCAACATTGAGGCCTTTTCCGCCCTGGTGAAGTTATAACACAATTGTTTAAACAAAACATTGTGCACGTCTTACATTTGTCTTGGCTTTACAAAACCCAAACAACAAGGAAGAGGTTCCTTACATAAATTAAATTCCAAAGTTGGCAAGACGTTAGCAGGATTTCTCGTTAACCACATAAAAGATCACTGATTAGCAAAAGTAATAGATGCCACGTGTGGTATGTATTGCTTCTACTGGATTTGTTATCGTGTCCCCCAACTTTGTCCCCTAAAGTCGTCTAATTTTTGTCATCTTCCCTTGCTGCCATGTATAACAAATTTCAATTTAGCAACGCTAACAACACCACAGCAGCCGGCTTCACGCACCGTGATTTTATTTTCCCCATAGATGCATGTCCTGCAACGCCTGACAGTTCTCAGGAGTATGTGAACGTCCATGTAAAATACGCCTGAAAAAAAGTTAAAGGCACACCATGACCTTGTCATGGATGGCCCACAAAAGATGGCCCACAGTATACTGGGGCTCTTGCAAGGGCTTAGAAAATGTGAACAACCTTGGAATGCGCCCGTCTTTTCTTTCTAGCATACATAAATCGCAGTAGCAACAAATCCATTGTTGACCCCCCCCCCCCCCCAAAAAAAAAAAAAATATACAAGGTGCAACTAGTTTGCAAGCGTCGCTTATACTGAATTGATCACAAAAAAAATTAGGGGTTTTTCATGCCAAAACCATTATCTGGTTATGAGGCACGCCGTACTGTGGCGAGTTCGGATTAATTTTGGCCACCTGGGCTTCGTAAACGCGCACCTTAGTACACGCGAGATTTTGCTTGTTCACGCCATCGAAATGCAGCCGCCGCGGCCGGTATCGAACCCACGTCCTTGAGCTCAGCTGCACAACGCCGTAGCCGCAAAGCTACCGCGGCGTGTCAGATGACTAAATACCTAGCGAAGGCTAACGCATCGGCAAAATACAAGACTCTTTAGGAGGTAAAAAAAAAACAACAGTGCTCTTGCTGCGTCTTTATTAGTTTGCCTTAATGTCGGCGCACATTTGTCGCATCAGTGCATTGGTCATTTTCTGGTCCATTGCTTGGACGTGGCGTGATGTATTACTCCGTGAGTGCAGCTGACTCGGCCGGCAGGCCAATCTGTTTGGACGCCGTCCAAGGATGTATACGCAACACAGGCATGACCGGTTATTTGATTCTGCCTCGCGAACAAATGCCGCTTCCATCCCAAAATATACTTATGAGTGGGTTTATTGGTAAAATTAACATGTCAAAACGGCTTTCCCACTGCATCTCATATATTGGTATACTGTTCAAAATATTATCGACGCTTGCAGTGATGTTTCAAAGCACGCTTGCGTCTAAGACGATGTAGACTTGTAGAGGCGGGATAATGCGCAACAGAAGAGAGCAAGAAAAAAAAAAGGCTTGCACTTCGCACTCATAGTTGGTAACAATATAAATGATAACAAGAGTGAAAACTGAATGTTATTGTGCACCAGTGCACACGTCATTTCTCCCTAAGCCTGATTTTGCCCAGGGAACGTTCCGCATGTATCGTGTTTCTCAGCGTCATATAAAGAGTAACCTTCAAGAGGAAGACATTTTTCTGGTGATTTGTTGTCTGAAAGAAAATGAAATAAACAATAATAATATGACATTTCTTATGTCACATATCCATAGAATATCGGCAGTTTCTTTTCTTTGGAGAAGTAAGAGTTATTAAAAGGCTATGGTGTTAGGAAATTATGGCACACCTGATTTATACAAACCATTCTTTCAACTTGTTCTCCACCCTGCCTTTTTTTTTCTCGTGAGTTAGCCATTTTTAGAACGGGGGACGTTCAACTGAGCGGAAAATACAGTGTAATGAGCGCGACATCTGTTATTCACCAAAGTACAGCCCTCGCTTTGAACGGCATCATACGTTTCGACAACTTCTCACGACTGTGTCACAATTTAGCCCTTCCATGCTTCCAGAAGGTATTGCTTATAAGCGTGGGTTTGTTACTGGTGGCGCAAAAAAAGGTACAGACGAGAAAGAACTTTTAAAGATTTTGCCCGCCCTCACTGTTCTTGTAAATTAACGCAAGTCACAACGAATGTGGCCGGCCTTGCTGATTTCCCTCACCCCCTTTTTTACGTGTCTCTCCAAGTATCGCCAAATCTCCACGGCGTAGAAGTGCATGTCACTTGGTCAAGCAATATCAAGGATGAAAGAAAGCAGCATTCACGACCGCGAACTGGAATAAACAACACGAGCGCTAACATGCAACTAAAATCTAACTAGCAAAATTTAATTTGCTAACCGACAACAACAGAAAATGTCCGTCAGTGCAATTTTAGTTGCAAATTAGCACACGTTTCAATTCAAAACGGTGGTTTGGCGGGCTTGCTTTTACAATACCATGCTATAGGAAACTGCGTCAGAATGGGACAAAGAATGCTGCGTCCGTGTTGTGTCGTCCCATATGTTTAGTCTCGTTCTAGCGCGTTTTGCAATGCTACATTTTATTTCGCACTATAGCCAAACACTTCGCTAACGGATGTCGCTCGCTTACTCCAGTAAATATGCACAAAATAACGAAAAATTTGGCGCCACTTGACAACTCCAATATGCACAAGAGCTCTCAACGCGAAACCGGCACTGCCATTCACAGGGTATGGTGTCATGAGCAAAAGCAGATTTTGTTACTTATAGTGCCTACGGAAGGAAAAGTCCCGATGGCGAAAGCGAAATGTGAGGTGGCTAGTATTTTGTCAGCAAATGCAGTGGCATGGAGAACGCATTGCAGGATACTAAATTAATAAAAGGAACAAACACTCTACCAGCGCTGTGTGACGACAGGAATTGAGACGAATACGCGTACGCATAGTAATACGAATAGGGACGAAGCATGTCACCTTAGATAAAATAACATTATTATTATTATTATTATTATTATTATTATTATTATTATTATTATTATTATTATTATTATTATTATTATTATTATTATTATTATTAGGTGTTGTTTGCTTGACATGTTTACCTGAGGAACCTGTGATATGCTTTTTTTTAGTTTTACATTTCGTTTGTCTGTAAAAAGGTTACGGAAGGCATTGCCCTGACGGCCAGGTTTCTGCCATACAATCAATCCCACGGAAGGATTCGACCGACGTTACAAAATTATATGTACAAATTGATCATTTGTAATAAAGATTATTATTATTATTATTATAATTATTATTATTATTAAATTATTGTTATAATAATATTATTGATATTGCAAATATGTGGACACTCTAGGCGAATTGCCGCCGTCGTCGTCGGCGTCGCTGTGAGGTTAAGTCCAAGTGTGATAAATCGCTGCCGCGCTCCGCATGCTTAGGTGCGAGGGAGAGCGTGCGAGGGTGCGAGGGTGAGCCGAGAAGGATGGCGGCTTTTCGCGTTAAATGAATGCTGCGTATTAAATTAACGCTGCGGATCACGGTTATGTACATATATTTTGACTCAAATAGGCCTGAGGTTTCCTTTGCGCTGTATAATGTTGACATGTATGACCCCGCGCCACCAGTGCTAGTAGCTTGGTTGGTTTTGGCCAGGCGGTTGAATCGAGTGACATACATCAAGAGACGATTTTTTGCGTTTAGGTAGCATAAGAAAGACTATCATCTTTAAAAAAGTTAAGATGAACCAATCCCGTTGCTATCAAGGAATACGTTTAGTATGCTTTGGGAGGGCGTTCTTTGTGGCACTATGTTTCACTAAGCGTTATGGCCGCGCTACCCTTGCCAGCGTGCTTTGTCCGTAAGCGGGAGCCAACTCGTACTTCGAAGGACTTCTTGAAGGACCAGTGCGGAATCCCGCGCAGCGTCTGCGACCACTGATGGACGCTGCGACCAAAGCCGCGGGGTCACGAGGGCAGAATGCGAGAGCGCTCCCTAACCACAGGGCCACAATTGGGTACAACCGTGCGGCACCGCACGTATACACTGGTACCAGTGGTACCTCCGGTACCACCATGCCGTTTGCTTATTTAGCGCTCTGTTATCCTGCAGTATCTACGGGATCGGCCTGCGATAACGTTTAGACACTCACAATAAATCGCGGTTAGTTAGCAACGAATTCTAAACGCATTACGATGTCTCGTCACTCGCAATGAAGAAATGTGGTACAGCTGGTAAAAAAAAAAGGAGGTGCGTTTGACAGTGGTACATTCCGTAGACCTGAACCGTGCACATAAATTTGTCGTGCTGCTGTGCCATGTTGCACTGCCTTGTTGCGCGCAGTGCTTACCCGCCCAGTGTAGCATATTCGGCAACGTCGAGGCTGACCATGGTACCGGAACCTGCACCCAGTGACAAAACGTCACCACTGCCCCTGGTACTTTTTCAAGAATGGGGCAGCGGCGCCTGTGCCAGCTGTCGAACAGCGCTTGCAGCGCAGCCTGTGGTGTGACGCGGAACTATTATATGTGCCTTATAATCTTTCCCACAATAACTTTTACACACCACGTGGTCTGAATAGGAGCGACTGTATGTGCTTACATCATATTTGTTACACTATCGCTTGTGCGGAATACTACTACTAATCTTGGAATCAGCTAGCCAAGGACAGGGGTAATTGGAAATCGCAGGGAGAGGCCTTCGTCCTGCAGTGGACATAAGTATAGGCTGATGATGATGATGATGATGATGATGATGATTACTAATCTGTCTAGTATGCTTTTGTATCCTACGTGTAGAAGTGACGAAGACTTGGACCCCGTGATTTGCATTTGCAGAGGCTTTACAACTGCAAGAGTGTTCTTAAATCTCGATTCGCATGACGGTATGGATCGTTTATTCAGTACGCACACCAGTAGGACTAATGTGGCCGGGCTGCAACGAATCGTGCCGCAAGGAGCACTTCAACGGCTTCCTGGCGTGGGTCATGATTCGGCGGCACTGAGCCACGCCATGCTTGCTCGCAGATTGAGCCGGTCATGCGTCCCATTCGTGTGAATGTAGGGTTACAGAGCGCTGTATTTTGTAGCGATGCCTTTTCCGATACCATTCCTTTTCACATTTCGTCAGTGGTGAGAGCGGCTCTCTGCTTGCGTAATCAGTGGGATACGGCGGTCGTGAACGGTGGATGATAAGAGTTGCGTATATCGAGAGGAAGGCACTGATACAATATACAATATGGCGGCCCTGATTAAGCTGTCTTCACATGATCAATGACATGACGGACGGAATTCCGCGACTGAGCATGACGTGGCTGATACACAACGAATTGCGCCGCCATGCAGCAGCTTCGTCCTTGAGGGTGGTGATACATGTGATTGGGCTGTACTGAGTCAAGTAAATGCTTATCCGTGGAATTTAGTTGCATTGTGTGAATTCAGCTTTAACCCTTTCAGTGTCGGTTTTTTTTTTTCGAAGATGATTGCCCCCCCCCCCCCCCCTCCTCCAGCGTCGGTTTTTTTCTCGGATATTATTACATGAACGGAGTGGTTTTTTTTTCTGGTTGTACAGAAATAAAAAAAAATGACACGGATCATGGCAAAATGCTCTCACGGGGTTGTGCCCGCGAGGCTTTCTCCTCACAAAGAGAATGTCACAAGAAACATGGGGGGGGACAGAAACGCTAAAGCAGAACGTGACGCTGAAAAGGTTGAAGAATTATTGCAACATTTGTCATGACACCTGTTTTGAGCTGCTAGACGTTAGTTCTGAGACCATGGCGGTGTCATGCCCCAGATATACACGGGTGACTAAGCCACTTCTGTAAGACTGCCATGATACATCCATCAGCCACACTGTAAATAACTTCTGTGCTATAGACGCGGACAACCTTCTGTGACAACGAGAGGACAGCTATAGAGAAGCTATGCCCCAAAAGGATGGAGCTTCTGCACAAGTGTGTATGCGCCAAGTTCCTTCCATGAAGAAAAGAAACAAAATACGAGAGGCCCTCACATCACGTTTATGAAGGTGGAAGTGTAGCCATTTTGGTGTGTCATCCCCATTTCCGTCTATAGTGTGCTCGCCGGAGCAAATTGGTGCGACCAATTTCCTTGCGATGCGACGAGCCGCCGGAAGTGTGCGCGGCTCATGCACGTCAGAACAAAACCCACAAAACTTCAGTAACCGTTTTAGTGAAGGAGACGCACTGCTGTGTTCTTCCGCGGCACGTTTAAGAAGAGGACCGAGACCTGCGCCGTGATGACGTGTTGCTGGCTGACACTGACAGACCCAAAACACAACTTGAACGCTCAAATACCACACTCAAAGCACAGCTCGTCTCACGAACTGAACGTTCTTCGACAAAGACTCGTGCTGAAAATATCTCACTTTTCGGAGGTGGAGACTAGCAGTGAGAGTTTCGCGAGTGCGGTCGCTATGGCAACGATAGTGTTTCGCATACCAGTCCTACTGCTCCTTCGCAAGAAACGCCACGTGACTTCCGCAACACTCTCTCCAAATCATCCGGTGTGGCTGGGGCCTCTGTTTAAACGTCTTTGGTCCTCTGCTACCATTTCCTTCCTCCATGGTTCCTTGGAACAGATACTCAATACGCGTAGCTTTCACCTTCGATAGTCTCGCATTTGCCTGAACGCGGAAAAGCAGTGCATGGAAATAAGTCAAATATATACTCTGTGTTCTATATTGCCATATTTTGATGCTGTAGATATGATGTTTATGTTTTCCCTTCCGCAGCTTGGGCAAACGTGAATGAGAATGAGGGACGTTTTTCAGAAGCGCTCTTAGTTAAGCGTGCCTTGACGCCATGGCTTAATTTCTAATGAAAGTTATCCGCGAGTAAAGGGTGTTATGCGTCTGGGTTTGTATTACAATGTGGCTTTTTTTTCTTTCACTCTATTTCTTTTTATCTTCCACCATTCCACCTAGAGGAACATACCAAGCATTTCGCTGGGCATCCTCGGTTTTTTTACTCCGAACAGGAAGCGATACAAAAAGGATCCTTCTGTGCATACTTACACTTGTGGACATCGGGCACACATGTGGTTTTTTGGGTATAAAACGTTTTTTTTAATCCTTAAGTAATAAATTTGACCTGAAGTGGCGACTATCAGGCTAAGTTCAGCCCAATCCAGAAGTCGTCTGCACGCCCAAAATCACGCGAAGTTTTGGTAAGGCAACCTCACTACATCAATTTCAGCCCTTCAGGGTGCAGTTTTATTCATCCGGCTGTATTAGACTCACTTCGTATGACGATGTGTGTTATAGTACGTTTTTCCCTATGGAATGTTCTTGTTCGTTTTATAAATGCACAATGTCTATATATTTACCGCGAAGCCTCTACATATGCAGCTTTTATCCACTAAATATGTCATTCTATAAAACAAATAGGCCATGTGACGATAATAACGTCTATTAGCCCCAGTACAGCTTACATTATTCTGTTCAGGAACAGCACTTAGAAACAAACATACAACGATACGATACAACCTACATACATACAATACAACCTAACAAACAAACACGCAAGGTTGCATCGTTCGGAGAACATAGGCGTCACCGAAACGCTCGACATTGTCTTGTTTACCGAATGCTTAAGGCATATAGCATAAAAAGAGAAGGCTCTTGGCGCTACTTCACTCCGAAAGAGCACTTAAGTGCATGCCTGTAGAAAGTATATTTCTTCCGCCTGCTTAGCAACGGCCCAGGTTCGCTGCTCGTTACCGCCATGTCAGACTGAAGGAAGCTCCCCGGCGGCTCTATCGCTCTAGGTATGAACAAAACAAATGATTGTGAGAGCGAAGCAGCGTAAATGGTTTCTTCGATGTGTCACCACGTTCCCCTGAGAGCGGCGGTCGATACACTTCTTTTTCTTTGCTCACATGCAAACGGAAAGCAATCATTTAGGGGGTAAAAAGTTCGGCCTTGGTTGGGCGCTATTACTCCTTTCCTACGTAGTTTGTTTATATATCTTCCGCTTGAAGCTGTCTGGAATGTTCGCCATGAAGGCAAACTAAGGTAGGGGCTTCAGTTGCCATTGTCAGTGGACTCGAGAGTTCTCTACTTAGAGAGCACGGAGAACGACGTAGCCTGTATATGCAAACGGATAAGGCAGGCGCGTGATATGACAACATATATATTCTGAGATTACCTACTTTTTATTTTCGTGAGTCTCTCAACGGACAGTTGAGAGGCTTACGCAGTGCATTCTTGTGGCATCAAATCTGTTATGGCGGTAATAGCACCTGTTTGCTATTGTACTAATGCGTTCTACCACTCGTGTATATATATATATATATATATATATATATATATATATATATATATATATATTTATATATACATGCATCGATGGACGTATGCATCGACGAGCGGCAGAGAACGCCCGCATGAATTTCTCGCGGGCAAGCGAGAGCGTTTATATGATTGGTGTGTTTTTCGATTTCGCCACCTATACAGGCTGAACCGCGGCTATTAGTAGCGGTTATGCGCTTTAATGGAGTCCTCTGCATTTATACAAGTATAGATTGCTTAGAAATTTAGGACAATGAAGGCCGATAAAGCTATAATAAACAAAGCCGCAAGAACGTCCCAAGCCACAAGTATGAATATCAGACAAATCCATGTACTGACCATCATTGCCCTGGTGACTGAACGATCGAAGTGCCAAAGTTCCCGCTAGTAATTATCGCAGGAAACTTTATGGTCAGAAGCCTACAGGAGTATGATGAAGCACCACTGAGGAGGCGAAAGATATATCTTCAAACAAGTCCTCAGGAAAACAAACGCATGGTCTGAACGACATAGACTATACATGGAAACGCTTTTGTTACCGTTATGAGACAAATATAAGATTCTTGAGACAAGAATGTTTTGAAAGGTCTCGGAGTGCTTGTGTACGCTCTACTAATATAAGAGAAAAATGTCGAAGGGGTAGAAATTCCTCACGAAAATTTATCATAAAAAAAGCTTCACAGTATTGCTTGAATTTAAGGGTAATTTTACATAAGTGAGTTCCGTTCGTGATGACACAGCACAAAGCAACCCGTTATATTAGACTGACCTAATTCCGCATGCAGGGTCATCGTTGCAACAATGGACTATATTACTTAGCAATTTCGAGGAAGGGTTTGTTGTGCATTCGGCGGTAATTCACAAGCAGTGCTGTGTTGACGGAAATAATTATTTCACTTATATGAATCATTGCCTTTCCTCTTCTACTTAGTAACTCATCAGAGCATTTGTGCTTTGTCGCAGTACATGAAGTAAGGATTTCTGGTTTTATTGATGTTTTTTTTATTATGGACTACGTGCGACCGTTCAGTACCCAATAAAGTAAATTTTAAGGCACCCTAAGTATATTTTTATATATCTTACTTTAAACCCATTTTCTAAAACGCAAAAGCAAGTCTGTAAAACTTCATTTCCCTTTCTGTGCTATGCATATAATGCTTTGACGATTATGTACAGAACTATCACAGTTTTTTCCAATGAGCATAGAATTGAATTTTTGCGCACAATTGCCACTTGTTTTGCTTAGATTCCGTTAAAACAACACTAAAACCCTTTGTATTCCACTGAATATTTGGCAATCTGCTAAGCTGCTGCTAATTACAATGCAACCAAGAATGAAATTAAAGGTATTTTGCGAAGATTTCATTTTCTACCCTCCTGCAGCCAGTGCTGCGGGCAGAAGGGGAAAAATGAACTACAACGCCCTGGCCGCAGCTTCATAGAAAACTTGCTATATTTGCCTGTGGGCCAGCAGGCGTCTCTTCCTCTAGCCCGAACGTGGCTGCGCATGGCTGTCCGCACGGCTGAGAGCGTACACCACCCGTGCCCTATCTTAGAGGTAATCTTCGGCTGGTGCAAATTATGGTCGAGCCGAGATGGCTGGTGGCTGCGTGTGCGCTGTCTTCGTCGAGTGCTGGAGGTCACCTAATCGCAAGTTTCGGAGACGCGTTAAGGCGAGAGACAGCAGCAGCGTTCGCTCCCCTATGTTCGTACTCTTTATCACGCGAGCGTTGCGACAGCGAGCGTTCGCGATCATCGAGTGAGATATGTTCATGCAGAAAGATAGAAAGTTGGGCGAATCGGTACGGTAACGTATTTCTAGTTTATAGCGCGATGGGACACAGACGAAGACTAGAAGCAGACAAGACGAGCGCTAGTCATGTTTGACTGTGCGCGTGTTACACCATGGTTTCTAATTTAATCAGGAAGGAAATGCTTACTATGCGGCCTATAAAACTATTACCCTCACTTCGTGTAGTTTCACGTCTAATACTTTTCTATTGCTATCAGTGCTTCGTCTTTCGGACGAAACTGCGACTCTTTTGAAGCTATGCCTAAGAGCAATGCTCAGACTCTCGAAAAAATCTATATATTCGCTCCTTATCGTGTCTAGAAACTGGCTTTCACTTGGACGACAGGCCGAATTAGCCGCCACTCTGTAGACCACAGAGTAATGATCTAAGCAAGTTATTTAACGATGGTTACAACGTTATTTGAAATCACTGTGCGCCCAGAAGAATGCTTAGCTAGCAGGGTAAAGGTCCACACGTGCCATCTTTGTCATCGCTGACGTGATAAGGAAGTTCTACGCGACAAGGACATGCTGGGCCAAGGACAAGGCGTCTGGGTTAACGGCGCGTTTGGTCGGCAGCATCAGAGTAAGGAGCGTCCGTATATTGAGTCGCCTGGGAATAATGGAATGTGCCGAGGCTGGGAAGTGGTGGTTAGTGGCGGTGTGTGGAAGGCCGAGACAGCTATTGGATATTTTTTTGTTATTTTTGTTTTTCTGCCGCGTGCCTTCGAAGATCATTGTTCTCTATGGAACGCCGTATGTCCTGTGAATATCTGGCTTGGTACAGATTGCTAGCCTTTTCTGTACATTGAGCGCGGGCTGTGGCGACTGGAAGCAGATGAATCGGTCAATCGACATTGTGTGCCTCAGTACCCAGGTCTGCGCTACCGAGTAAAAGCTAAAGAGGCATAAATACTACTTCATGAAGCGTTTAGTTCGAAGTGTTATTTGCCATTGGCCAGTTGGTTTCGCTAAAGATACGTTCAGTGTCAAAATTAGCGAAACTTTTCTCTTACGGAAAGTTTTATAGTAAGTTCTTTTTGTGTATACGGGTCCAGGCATACCACGATACCTGCACATTTGCTGCATTTGCGCATTCACTGTGCTTCAGCCCATGCTTTTGAAGAAAGTTGCGTCCGAAGCGTTTGCATTCTCTGCATTAAACACCCGAGCAGAATGCGCGGGAACGCCGTCGTTGTTATGTTGGATCTCATATTTCAGCTTATCACTCTAAATAGTTATACATGACCATTATGTTTAATTACAGTTCACGGAAATCCGGTACTGACATTTCATAAGCAGTCACACCCTGTATAGATGCACCCAATATATTCTCATGAAAAGTTTGTGTGCGCATTTTCTGGGCTAGACCGTGAGGTTCACCCTTCAGTGCACAATAGTTAACAAATGGCCAGTACGATTTAGTGCAGCAAGTAGGAATAAGTGATCACGTTCGCATTAAGCACTGACATTCACCACTGGCCATTTCGCCCTTTGAGTGTGCAGACTATTGGTGTACGTATGACTGTATGGCGCTACGGCATCGGGTGGAGATGCCTCCGCGCTATCTAGTAATTGTTGCGTTCGAGATCTATATACGAGAACTCATATTTAAGTACCGTGACCGCCTACGTTTGAAAAAGTACGAGTGTATTAGCTGACAGCCCGCGGATAAAACCCACGGCGTCTCGCTAGCATGCAGCGATTCACTTTCTTTTTTCCACAATGCATTCTGTGCTCTTCCTTTACCGAGTAAAGTGAGTGGTCCTGCACGTGCGCCCAACGAATGAAGGACGTAGAAGACTGCAGTTGTAGCAGATGAACCACGTATGGTTGACTGATGCAAATGACCCTGTCTCCGCAAGATATTACGCGCAGAACGACAAAAAAAGCAGATGAAAAAACGCAAATATTCTTTGCTTTCAATCTCGGCGTTGACAATCGCTGGAGTATAGATATACTTACAAAAGCAGACTATTGTCTCTTCACTGGGTATATTTCTGGTGTCGCCAGCAGGCCATCTGGTATAACAATAAAGCGAAAGCTCTTTTCACAGCAGGTATACCTCTTTCTCCACGCAGAAAGCGACAGGAAATAACAAAATACCACACAGATGCCCTTGCTACGCCCTGCCGTCACCTAGATCGACGGCAGAATGGGGTCCTTCGGAAGTGCGGCCGCAAGCTGTCACACACTAAAACGACAGCTGCCCGCGAGCACACTTTGATGCGTAGCGCTGGCGCCTGCAATATCAGACTTCCGTCGAGTTTTCGAGCGGAGAGCTCTCTTTGCGCACTCTCCCGAACGCGCGTGCATTTTCAAGCAACCACTGAGTCCACTAGAGCTTGAGATTTCTCAGACGCTGCTTGAAATGTGCACGCTATCCAGCGGGGAAAATTGAAGCTTATATCGAGTTAGAAGTTCACGCTCTTGCATATAGACTTCCTATAGTCCAGCAAATCTCCTAGTTTTGGTGCATGAAAGTGTATACGACGAGAATCGTCAATTGAATGTGTAGTTTGTTGACACCATGTGCCGCCAGAGCGTCAATTTCCCCCTCTTTCCTGACGAGCCGTATACGATGGCAATATTTTAAAAATTAATTAAATGCAGCGATTTTATGTTCCAGTACTACGACGTTACTATGAAGTATGCCGTAGCAGTGGACTACTGACTAAATTTTAACACCAGAAGTTCTTTATTGTGCACCTGAATCTAAGTGCATGAGAGGTTTCTGTTTTGTGCTTTTTCTTGCATTTCGCCTCATTCGACAAGGATATGGGCCAAGCCCTGCGTGCCTTTCTTGTGAACACATTTTACAGGCGAAGCTGGTAAGGGTTAGTTCCCCCAGGATCGTGCCCGCGTGTAGAAAAAAAAAAACATCATCAGCATTGGCTCAAGCATCATCGTATTCTTCCGCAGCTGGCTCGTTGGCGCCCCTCGGTTTGCGCTCGTGCCTTTGGATACCGTGCCGAACACGAGCGCGTACTCGGCATGGCATCCAACGATACCAAGAACCATTTCGGCTCCATGTGCGTGTTGGTTTGGCTCGATGTGCATGGTGGTTTCCTACCAGTTGTGCCTTAGCACAGGTGTCAAAACGAATGATCGATGGCCCACTGTTATACCCCTGACCACCGCCGATGCCTCGTTCAGAAGTGTCGCTATACTCGGCGGTAGAGCACTGCACTGGCTCGGGCCGGGCTCGGGCACGGCGTGTGGTTTTTGACCCGGGCCCGGGCCGGGCTCGGGTTTTTTGACGTGGGCCCGGGCCGGGCTCGGGCTTTCTGGTGGTGTGCATGTAACGTGCAGCGAGTTATTCTCGGGCGTCTCAACTCTGAAAAACATGTATTTTTCGGTCTCGGGCCGGGTTCGGGCCTAACGTGGAGTGGTGGCGGGCTGGGCCGGGCGGGTAACGTGGAATATTTCCGGGCCCTGGCCAGGCCCGGGTCTCGCCACAAAAGTTTTGATCGGGCTCAGGCGGGCAGCCCAACGTAACCCGTGCCCGTGCAGTGCTCTACTCGGCGGCAGCTAGTCCCACCAATCGTTTTGCCACTTTGTCTGGTGATGTAGAGATCGCGCTAGCGCTGTTATCAGCAGTTGCCCTTTGGACTCGCTATGGGACGGACGCTCGTTTAACCACATCTTCCGGAATGCTTCGTCAGGATCCTGACGCTGCCGTGCAGTGTGCCGCGGCTATGAACGCTGTGGCTCATACGCTAGTCTGTGATGATGGGGCGACCTTGGCGCAGCAAACGCACTACTTGGCCATCGCTCCTAGCAAAAACAAGGCGCCGGCGTTCGTGCTCTTTGACGAACATGCCGAAGACGCTCAATATAATGTATAATGATAACATATAAATTAACTACAGCAATATTCACAATAGCAGACCCACCATAGTCACAGCTTCGCTGGCTTCCATCCTCACAGTAGTGAAAGGGCTCCGAATTTTTATATATATATATATATATGTAAAGTAGGCTACATCAGAGTCTGCTATCCAGAAATCTTGAATTCGTTACTGATGCAACAATAAAAAGGAAAGGATAAGGAAAATATGAAAGCGCACGATACATACACGAACACAAGTGCTTGATTGTGTGTTCACAAGTGCACTTTGCAACTTAGGCCCGGAGTTAATTATTTGAATGTTAAATAAACACATTTGCACAACTCGCTCCATCGTTTCTTTAATGTGCACGCAAACCACAGTACACGACAGATCTTGCGCTCCGCCACCATCGGAATGGGGCCACTGAGGCCGAGAATCGAAATCACAACCTCGGGCTCATCAGCATGGTGTCATAGGCACTAAGTCACCGCAGTTAGCACACAACAAATTAAAATCTATAAGTGTAGGAACATGGAAAATATTGTCGGCAAGATTCACGAAAACTACTTTAATACACCGTAAAATTTTCAAAGATTTGGCACTGGCTGGTTATACGTTAACCTAACCTTAAAGGTATGCGGTATAAGTATTTCTTCCGAGCGATTCCATTTATAAATACCGCATGAACACCTTACAGCGCGATTATGCCCCTTAGAAATGAAACTACCATGGGAAAAGGTGTTACCATTGCGTTCATTGCACAAAATGACACCTGTAGAAGTATTCGTATCCAGCAGTTGTCTCCCAGAGAGATCAAAGAAATCACCTCTTTCAGTAAATGCCATTACTGTGTGTATGTATTCGCTGCCCCTTCAGTTCTTCGGAGTCCATACATCCAAAGCACGATATACGTTTCTTGTGAAATCTAGACAGTTACATTGTTCAATGGTAACCCGCTACACTGTCCTGATCATATACAAAGAAGTGAAATAAAAAAGTATGCATTCCCTATGATGTCGCATGTAGTCAAACAGAGGGCGTTAAAGGCTATTTAAATTGAGTGGAGAAGTGTTCTCATGTAAACAGGTTTCACCTTTCTTCTCCAAGTTGCAAGTCTTCAATTTACGAAGTCTTCACGCGCTTTGCCATCCGTAGATCTTTAAAAAGAATTAAATGAGTCAAACTGTCTGTCATATCTGAAAGAGAAATAAATACATGACCTTTTTGTTGTTTGAAGAAAACTTAGAGTTTCTTCATGGATTAAATTACTCGTTATCTTAGTAACGTTATTTGTTTTAGCAACATATAAAAAAATCTGTCAAATGCTCTTTGTTCCAGCCTTCAGCGGTTACTTACAAAGGCGAATTAAAGAAGGAAATGGCTGCATAAAATATGCGCTACTCTATATCGATATCCTAATCTGTTAATTTCTCACTTTCCTCCTGAAAGCTTAAGGTGAATACTTAACCTCTGTTTCAGCTAGGTTATTAACCTTTCACAACTTCTCTGAAAAATTGTTGAAAAGTTCCTTTGATACGTTACCAAATTTCTGTATCAAAAATGCGGTATTTGCAATATTGTCGTCAGCAGTTGCGCTTCATTCTGATGCACCGTGCAAGACGAGAGCGCATGTATACGAAGCGTCTTTCTTTCGTAGGACGCGCAAACAACAAAATTCAGGTAGATTTTTTTCCCACCTATATACCTCCTAAATAAAAAAAAAGGTATATAGGTGAAACACACCGTACACTGCTTCTCTAACTTGTGTGAATCGATAGGGAGACGTAGAAAAAAAAAGCGTCCAGTGTAGTGGAACTCCCAACGGCGTCGTGTACTGGGCACCGTATCGCCAGATGACGGTCCCGGCGGTGCCATCAATCATTCTGTGGCAGCGCGTAAACAAACTGTGGCGAACCAGGTGATATATATATTTCAGTGCTTCGCGAGGTAAGAACGTGCTTGTGCTTTCTATTTTCGTCGAGGAGTGACATACTTCCTTTCACACGTAAAACAACGCAACGAGGGCGTGTCTTCTAAAGTTGGTAGGATGTACAGTTTCCGTATGGGTCAAGCAGAGTAATGTGCGTGCGATGCGTATGGCGTCATACCAAACATTCGAGTTTTGGTAGTGGTCTTAACGGTTCACCATTCAGGGGAACCGGTCTGAGTATCCTGCAGCGTGAAGAGAATGTGTATCTGGCGGCTGCGTTACATCTACTTCTGATTACAGGATCCCGCACTGAAACGTTCTGAATACGTGTCAATAGGTCGATACTGGGCGGTGTGAATTCTCGACGTAGTGGAGCTTATCACTTATCCCTTATCTGTTTCTTATTCGTGCCGAAGTGTGCAGCGTGCGAAAATAATGCATAGCAGGAACAGCCAGTGCACCGTATACTGCGGTGCCTGCAATGTAAAATAATTCACACCCTTAAGAGGAAGCTTTAGTTCGGGACTCCCTATCTAAATACATCTGAAAGGGAAAATCATTTTCATCGACAATCACTGCACCGAATTGGATGAGGTTTGTCGCATTTAAAAGAAAAAGTTAAATCTATTAACTGTAGACAGCGAAGTTTTAATTTAGGCAGGCAATTCTCAATTAAAAATTGTTCAAAATCGTCAATCTTCCCACGACGGAACTATCAAGTTTACAACTTTGTAACTAAGCAATGACTAAAAATATCGCTATTCAGTGAATTCCATCCAATAGTGCATATAAAGCGAACAAAATTCGTATATTATACGTGACCCTCAAACAAACCACCATTGTGTGAGGAGAACTTTTGCAATGCCCTTGTAAACAAAGTAACAAATTACGTTAAGATAAAAATTGATATGTCAAATTTGTCCGCTTTGGAAGCTCTAACTGATGCAGTTTACAAAACGGTGATATCTGTTCTAGGTGCAGAGCTACAAATTTGTAAACCTCGTCCTTCAAATATTTTCTAAACTACCAATTTTGATTTTTTTTCAAGAATTCAGGCCCCAAATCAAAATTCAGCTTCCAAAAGTCACTACCTTCCTCTCTCAAATTCAACACATTTTATTAAAATCGGTCCAGTGGTTATCTCAGAAAAGCGTTTCTGTGTTTTATGTGTATTTGAATAGGTGGTGGCATATCGGAGTTGGGCCCGAGCTAAAGCTTCCTCTTAAAAGTGAATAAGGGTGTACATTATTTTACAGCGTGCTGCCTCCAATTATTTGACGGCAGACTGTCCGTTTCCCAAAGCAGCCGAGGTAGTTGTAAATGTCGAAGAAGAATTTCACAACTATGCAACCTTTAAGGGACCAAACGCAGAGGCACAACGTAAGTTGTATAGGTGCTCCCCATGTGGTAGAGCGCCCGCCCAGTGGTAGAGCGCCCGCCTCGGCTGCGGGAGGCTATGGGTTTGATTCCCACCGCCGCCGGGCACCCACTGGTTCAAAAGGGTACAAGCGTGCCCCGGCCTGCCATTCGGCTTTCTTCAGGGGTGATGCGCTTGGGAAAGGAGCCTGCGCCCTGAATTCCCGTCGAAAACAACGTGAGCGAAACCAATCAGTTCGATATCCCTTTGCAAGCCTGTCTAAGTCGCTTTACCCTTGTTTATAACTTTATACAACTTTTATCTCACAGTGTGTTTTGATTTGTAGGCCCCCATTCTGACTTTTAATACAATCAGTTCGATATCCCTGCAAACGGATATCGAACTGATGTATTAAAAGTCAGAATGTGGGCCTACAAATCGAAACACACGGTGAGATAAAAGTTGTATAAACAAGGGTAAAGCGACTTAGACAGGCTGGCCGACATTTCGATAGGTGGACCTACGTTTGTCAATGGTGGCATTGTCATATACATGGCGTGACGAGCCCATACTACAACATGAGGCCTTAATACATAGTCTACATGATGAACCCATACTACTTATTCCACAGAAAAGATGATGCTAAAAGGGTTCGAGAAATAATATGTCGTACGGATGTACTCGCGCACTGTTTTCTTCCTTTTACGATTCGCGAGTGGAATCAGTTGGATGCGAGTGTTGTGGATGTTCGCGCAAATATGTTTTGCTCATCCTTGCAACATATGTGTTTGAGTTCAATGTTCAAGTGACGGATGTGTTTGTATGTATGCCTTTTTTTCATTCCGATTATGCTTTCGACCCCTCTACAATAATGCCCGATTGGGTGATGCAGGTTCCTGAATAAATAAATAAACAAATAAATAAATAAATGCCAAGCGGTTAAAGGGACCTTCACATGGTCATTAAACTGTTCTCAATTTATCATTAGAATGAGAGTAAAGAGTCTCTATGTTTAAGCACAGGCACATAAACACACAAGCACACACACACACACAGAAACACAAACACACACACGAACAGGCACACAACTGGGCTCTCAGAGAACATTATAACTCGAAATTTGTATTTAACATCGCTGCCTCCAAGCCCCTGCCACCGACAGCGAGCGCCATTTTGGCAGTAACTGTGTAACGTTGGGAAATGGAGGCTTACTGCTGTGTCGTCTGCTCCGAAGCAGTCTTAAATAACATCGAACATCTTGCTGAGAACGCTCTGGCAACCGGTGGCACAGGAAAGACATAGCCGTTGATTTGTGTTCGAGCATTTTTCGCTTGCGCGATAAAAGCAGCACAAACCAGAGAACAACTACACAGACTGTCTCAAGCTGACAGCCGAAGACACACGGCGACCATGACGTAGTCCCAGCCTGTGCAATCACTTCCGGCACTTGCAGTACGCGAAAACATTGCCTTCAAGATTGACTTCTGTTGATTCGAGGGAGCCGTTGGTGGGGGTACGTTTCATTTCGCCACAAGTTACAGTTCAACTGCGACAATAATAAAAAACAAAAATACACTTTTCTGCCACATGGAAAGAGCTAAAATGTTTCGAGCTTGCTCTGGGGCTCATGCAGTTAAACATGCAATGCTTAAATCAAATTTCATGTGATGGCCCCTTTAACCGTCATCGTGCCTAGTTGGCGACTCTACAAGTAGAGAAGGGGAAAAGAAGAAAGATAAAAAGCAAAAAAAAAAGAAAGTCAGTGTGGTGCACACTTACACATCAGCGTTCCCTCTCTTATATAGTCGCAAGTGATCGGCTAGTCCAGTTGTCTTCCAGCAATGCATTAGTGCTTTGCTGGCCTAGTGCATACCATAAGTTCTTCTCCCAAGGACCAGTGATCATTGCTTCCGATTATGGTCTGTACTCTAAGCGCCTGAGACTGGTACGCGGAGCATGTATATACGTCAGAATCGACGGCCAACCACAGGCGGTATACAAAAGTTGTTTAACGACGGGAGTGTCTAGGTGACTGGAAAAGTCACAAGTGAGGGTCCTGTGAACACAATCGCGAGTTAGTGAAAGCTGCCGAATTCCAATATCAAAGTGTGACGTAAAGAGAAAGTGAGCAAAGTTGTGCTGCGTCGGTTCTCGACAGTGGTACTGGCACGCTTCGACCTTGCGGTTGAGTTGAGTGTGCAGGTTTATCTATGCTGTTGCTGGCAGTTTCGCAGTGGCTCAGCAGCCACTTAAATATAAGGTCGTGGCCGTTCAAGTAAGCATTAGCATGCCTAATTTCATATAATACAGCCATTAAGCAAGGCAAGCTGCAGGGGTTGCGGGATTCCTTGTAGTCGCAAAAAACAAGAAAAAATCGATTGTGCGCTCGTTAAATCACGTAATCGACGGCATCTTGATGAGGCGCAACTTATTCTACTGCTGATGTAGATCATAACACCTTACCAAGTTTCGATTCAAGTTATTTAACGGGGCTCAACATTTGGCGTTGATGGAAATGCGAACAGCGCATATTATCACATAACAAACGGCGTGCACTGCCAAGCTTTCAGGCTCGTTAAGTTTTCTTCTTAGCCTTCATGGTTACCAACGCAACGGAAAACAGGACCTACTTTATGCCCGTAAAAAAATCGCATAGTGCTTTTCTGTGGTGCAGGAATCATGTACACAGAAGCGGACTGAGAACCGGCCCTCCAAACTAGCTCCTTCAGGCTGACAAGTTTGTTAGACCGGACCTAGTTGACATTTTCCGCATGATATGGTTGAATACTTAAGGTGGTAAGCTGTATTTACCCGAGAGAGAGTTAAGGTGTTGTAGTGGGTTACGGCTTGTTGCCAACACCTTCTCTATGGTTCGCACTTTTCCGACCATGTAAAGGACTGACGAGAACACGTTCCAAATTTCATTATTATTTAAAATGTGAAATAAAAGCATATAGCTTTAATAAAGCTAGGGTTGTGGAAATATAGTCTTGCACGGATAGAAACAAGCTTACTTTGCGACGGTTTTTCTCATTTGGATAAGTGCAAGAAATAAGAAATAAATGAAAGAAGGCAACAAAGTTTGGTATACGGCGTATGCATGTGTTTTCTTACTACGTTCTTCCATGCCGCTGCCTATACATTAAGGCGATGCGGAGTTTCTTCGTAGGAGGCTCTCAAGCGCAGGCACTCAACATGCGAGAGTGAAGCTCTTATGCAAATTTGACTATGGTAGAAGTGCGGAGGTTTTGGGCCAGTGTACATTCATCCAGGAGGTCTCGCCATAACTGATCTGTGAGAGGTAGGGCCACTTCCGCTTTTCGTCTGTTCTTACACATTAGATGAGTAGACGCAGCGCCCTTTGCAAAGGCGTAGACCAGTGCTGCATACAATTAAGTAGCAAGCTAACCGAGCGTTTGAACCCAAGCGGAGCCGCGGTTATTGCGTACCGCTTTTTTTAGCACCAGCGCAGAGGAGGAATTGCAAAACAGTCTCCCATTTTTTTACAACGTTGCGTTTCTCTTAAGCAGGAATAAAATTTTTGCCATCAAGCAAGTTCCCGTCGCTGCTACAGAAACCATACTTAGTCTCATGCTCATGAAGCTTGCGCTGTAACTCGTCCGTCAATCAACGCTCTATTAACAGCGGAGCTGTTTAAGCTGGGCGTAACATGTATGCTGAATCCAAATATGTTGGCCGATCCTGGCGTTCCTGCAGAAAGGGTCCAAGCGCAATGGCACATATACCTATGAACTAGCGAAGCTGAGCCTGGCAAAGTCTAGCTAAGCATGGTTGGGACTACTTAAGCTTAGGGAGTCATCGATAAACAATTGATAGCCAATCAATAGCTAACCAGGAAAATTCCGGAAAATGCTGAGGATGACTTGGTAGTGCTTAGCTTAGCCCAAATACGTGGTCAATACTTTGCAATAGACACTCGATAGCCAATCAATAGCTAATCGATCAATAATCAATAAATTCCTGGAAATGCTGCGGATGACTTGGCAGTGCTTAGCCTAGCCCAAAAGTCAGGCCTAGCTAGGTGCCCATCAGCTCCGCTGGCTCTTTTGCACTGTGCCTCCACGGCTAGCTACGCAAAAATTTTTAACACGAAAGTGTTTTATGCCGGGGTCCACCAAGACTTCACTGACGTATTTCCGTCACGCGAACATACACGAACATAATACAAAGAAAGAAACCAGAAGAAAAAGTTCCACAAACATGCAAAATTTGGAAATCGAACCCACGACCTCTCGGTCCGCGACGATAGATCGCCGAGCGTTTAACCCATTGCGCCACAAACGCATTTGCAGAGAGCTACACAGACGCGCCTTATATATCTAACACTCCTCCGTGTACCCGCGCTCTTGCTCGGGGCGGTGCCGCCGCCTACGAGCAGAAAAGAGAAGTACTGCATTATGACACTAACGCGCACCGACAGTGAACGCTTCGGTGGTCTCAGCACTACGACGCCTCGATGCCAGCATTCGAAGGGACACTGGCATCAAGAAGCACTACCAACGCGTTCTCGCAGAAGCACTACTAGGTGGCGTTCACCGTACTCAGCACAGCGGAGCGTGGCCTCCGCAATTAGCTCTGAAAATGTTTCTGAAGTTGATCGCGGAGGCTGCAATTACGACGCGCTGTACGCGCTGATTTGACTCGGTGACGATTCAGTTACGTGCTTTGTCTTGCGCGTTGTATTAGTGTGTCAGTTACGTGCTTCGTCTTTCGCGTTGTGCTAGCGTGTGCAGCGTAGTGCAGCTTCCATATGCACGACGGTTGCTCATGGTCATCGACGTTGGTAGTCGTGATGGAGGAGACGTGCCACCAGGCGTCAGCGTGGGTGCATCAACGCCTAAGGGCGCTTTAGCCACAAAACACCAATAGACATTATATATCAATGTGCAATAAACATTACACTACTTCTGTGAAGACACGTTTCACTTTCGTGTTCTATACCGATTCCTATATAAGAGGGATCAACCACATTTTTTTTCTTCTTTTCCACCCTTTTTTATGATTCCCTTTCTGTGCGCGCCACTGCTGAAATGTAGTCCACAACTATAGAGTGGCGTATTTGCGTTATACTTCTGCGGCGTAGAGACGTGCATGTTTTTAGTTGTGATTGTGATTGCGCTTTATTCAAAACATTCTTTACAATACATATACAAGACCATCCCGCCGAAGCATTGGTGCTTGTATGCGATACAGGGCAACCCGAGAACATGTGTAACGTGAGTCAGAAACTTTGCACCTTGTAGCCCATATTACACCAGCACCATTATTTAATAAAGAAAAAAAAATGTCACAGTTTCACCCTAAGGGCGAAGCAATGAATGCGATAGCAACACAGCAATGTCATAATATGAATTGTAGTAAACATGAGCTGATTAAGTAAGCAGGTGTGCTGCGGTGTAAGTAGACCGACATGAAGAGAGACTCGATGACCTTGAGAAGGCGCGTGTTAAACGGTGGTGTTGATGAGAAGCGCTTCCCGTGGGCAGCGCGTGCGAAGGGACACACCTGTAGCGCTGCACTGCCGATCCGGGCAGCATTGCATGTGTAGCGTGCGTTGGAAAATGTGGCCCGACTATTACTAACTGAATGAACAAGCGTGGTGTGAGCGCGCACAAACAAACATGAATAGATCACACTGAATGACTGCAGACAACGACCGTCAAAACTCTGGCAGCAAGCGGATACGCCGCAGCGGCGAATGTACGTGCGGTCTATCGCTTCAACGGAAACTGAGCGGCGAATGCACGGCGCATAAAAGTCAGAGCCGTGTGGAGATAAGAGACGGTGCGAGCGAGCGACGAGCGCGGTTGCTGACAGAGTGGAAGTGCGCCCCCCCCCCCCCTCCCTCCGGCGCTGGCTTCCCGCTTCCTTGCTTGCGCGTGGGAGATTGAGTGCGTTCGCTCTCCGTGATAGCGCGCGTCCCCGCACGCTTCCGCTCGGGCATACAGCACGCGGCGAAGATTTTATCTATAGGGAACCTCACGGCGATGGCGACGGCGACGGCGACGACGACGGCGACGCCGATGGCAGAAATCCGGTTTAAGTGTCCATATAATTGCTATCGCAATAAAAAATGCTGCGATGTAGGCAGTGCGACGCAGGACAGTGGATGACTGCCCGGTTCAGACGAGGCCCATTTCTGAATATTCCGTCGTCCGTACCTCAACAACGTTCAGAAAAGCGTGGTTGTAGGGAGTACATAATGTTCGCCACAAAATCCCTTAAGCACGAAATCCAGTGAGTCTGGAAATACTGGGCAGTTTATGTGACGTGGTCACTTTTGCTCTGGCAGACTAAATGCCTTCGTCGACGCCCAGCAGTTCTACACCTGCATACTAAATAACGTGCTTTGACTAATGGAAGCTTGTACCACGCTATCATTAACCATGAGCTTCAGTGACGCTTACCATTCCCCCAGTGCAGGTTAGCAAACCAGAATCTTTTCGGGTTAACCTTTCTGCCTTTCCCACCCCGTTTCTCTCTCTCTCTCTCTCTCTCTCGTTGTGGTGCTAAATTGTCTTTGAAGCCAAATATTTAGGCAAATGTAAACAGCTTTTTTATCAAATATAGTTATTGATAAGGCCGCAAGGAAAGTGTTTCAAGCTTCCATGGGTTGAGGCGGATGCAACAAATATTATTGAGGATGAGTACGTCCAATTGTGTTATCAGTCAGTCCGTTTTCAAAGCTACCGCGGTGCAAACCATAGCTATAGAGCGCATTGCACAGCAAGGGCAACTTGATGTTTGCTTGGTACTTGTAACAATACAACAAAACGTTAAGGCACGTGGGGCCAAGCGGTCTTTTTTTTCTTTTAAACACCATGCATAGCAAAACGTAGTCACAGTGTGCGAATAGTCCTCGAGTAAACTGCAGTGTCGCTGTGTCCGCACTGCCTCAGCTTACCGCGATGAGTGATGTGGCTGCTGTTGTTGCCTCCACACATGTTGCTTACATGGTGTAGAAGTTTCTTTTCTTTTCATACTCACTTCACTGTGCGCTTACTCAGTTGCGAATTCGCCACAGCTTCCTTTTACAGCGTAAGCTGTTATGGGCTCATTCCAATAGCCCTTCCGGTTCGCGATGATGTCGCCGCCGACGGTGTACGCTGCCGTAACCGCTATCGCCGGAAATGCGAAAAAAGTACCCGACTCCCACCGCGATCAAACCGCGCCCGGAGCGTGGGAGCCAGATACACTACCACTGAACCACGCAAGCGCTTGGTATCGGGCAGCGGAAAAATCACCTATAAGGCAAGCGTGCAGGGGCAGACGACCCGTGAATCCGCCAGTATTATGGCGCCATCTAGGTAAGGCGCCTGCAAACGGAGCGTGCGCAGGCGCATACGACGAGATGCGATTCACACGAGGCGCGCAATCAAAAAAAAAAAAAAAAAGAGAACGCCATCCGCAGCCTCACCAGTATAGTGGCGCCATCTAGTTAAGGTGCCTGCAAACAGAGCGTGCCCGACATGTAAGTTGCAGTTGTAAGGCTTCATCGGGCTCAGCAGACTGCAGTGCAGACAACATTACAAGCCGCAGCTCGCCGTCAACGCCGGGCGGACAGTTCAGATTGTTCTCGTCAAAACGAGGCGAACAGACTGCCGCGAAGACCCTGTTGTGCGTGGTGCCCAAATTGCTGCTACTCTTGAGCCGCTCCACCAGCTTACGCTGTGACTGTGCTGCGTGTGCCGCGCAGGCCTGTGACTTTCCTTATTTAACTTGCGTCTCTAGATAGAATCTTGATAAGTTCTCCCTTTAATTTATCTCCAAAGTTCATTGATACGGTCGCAAACATACAACAAACTCCCACTCTAAGATTAGTTTGCTGCTAGAGAGCCCCGTAGGATGATATGTTTAAAGACACTACAAACTTTGCACCAAACAGATAGTACCGGTTGCTGCTGCCTCGGTGGTAGGGACCTCAAATATACTACAGTCTTTACAGCAGTTTATCAGCTTTAAAAAGAAAGCCCTGGAAAGCTCCCCATTTAATCACAGCTCATAGAAAAGCGTTTATAAGCTCACAACAGTGACGTGTTGCACTGGTTTACTAAGTTTTTTTGTATCCGGAATGGATGGCTTAGGAATTTATTTCTTATACACCCAACTATGTCCGACTGTGTAGCTTATATATCATTTCCTCGTGTTTGTCTTTTTTTACTTCTGCTAGTCGCCACGCTTTTGAGATCATTGGAATATGCCAGATCGTCTTTATTTCTCTTATAGAACAAAAAATGGTGTTTTGAAACGGTGTTTAACTTAAAACGTAATTTTTACGCGGTCATCTTCATATCTGCTTTCAAATGTAATGTTTAATTGTTGTCGTTTCCCAATGACTTTTATTTCCTCCTGAAATCGCTCTTGTGGACTCAATGGTGAAAAATAGGGGTAGAACCGCATTGCGTATATCGACCCTAGGCAAGATGTAGAACCAAGCTCTGTCACTCGTTATGTTCTTGCAGAAATCCAACATCTGCATTTCATTCGACCGTCTTCCAGAGGAAATTAGTCTGGACAGACATTGAACCTTCTTGCTTCTAAACGGGCGCAACGCTACTACACACTTAGATCCTTTTTTAAATAGTGAACGAGATGATCAAACATATTTATTGCATTCTTTCTTTGGACAGGTCAATGAAATCGAACAGCATCAGCTGTCATGGGACTGAAAGAAAATGTTTAGGAAAAGCAAAATGTGGAACCTGAGCAGTGCGACTGACCAGTAGTTCGGAAAAAAATTGTAGCGAAGTAGACTGATGTTTTTCCGTTATCTTTCAGTGGCATACGGATATCCAAAGTGGTGGCTCGACTCAGGGCCTATGGCGTACTCCTGCGGAGCACCAGATCGCGGGTTCAATTCCCGTCCATGACGGTGGCATTTCAAGGGGGTTGAACTGCAAAAATGCTCGGGCATTTAAATTTAGGTGGACGGTAAAGAACACCAGGTTGTCGAAATTAATCCAGCACTCTCCACTATGATGTCCATCTTAATCCACTGTGTGGTTTCAGAATGTTACACCACCGATTTTTTTTCTTTTTTTTTCAGTATGCACTTTACACTCACTGTCGACATGGTAATGCATGCTGCCAAACTGATACTCCGCGACTCGCGGCCATAAATGTGTGTTCTTTCTTTTTTGAGATGTAGCGTCACATCTACGGCATCCCAGTTCAAGCCACCATCAATCAGTCCACTGACTGTCTGTCGAAAGCCGTATTTATTAAACATAAATTTCCTTCGAAACTATTCATTGCATTCCTTTGATCACACGGCCTATACATGTGCGTGATTACAGCGGCAGAGCGGTGGGCGAGGTAGTGGCGAAAGACACCACGTATTGAAAACGATTAAGAAACACGCAGATCAAAGGCAAAGCTTCTTCGAGTTAGCATATATCAGCAGTAGCGGATGACATGCGCACAGCCCCATCCCCGGCAGCTGTTGGTTGTTTAGTGTAATGAGGCCGAAGGCGATGAATGATGCTTCTTCAGGGATTAATATTGTTGAGAGGTGTGTGCAGGCAGAAATACAACGCATTGTATTGCGATAGCAAATATATGGACACTCAAAGCGTATTTATGCCGTCGCCGTGAGGTTCCGTATAAAGTCCAAGGGCGATTAAATCGTCGCCGCGCGCCGTACATTGTGTGAGTGAGAGAAAGCGTACGAGGGTGAGCCGGCAATCACGGCTCAATGTAGCGCACGCGAGGGAGGAAGGCAAGCCGCAAGCGTGCGGTCTTTCGCGCTCGAGGCACGGGGGCGAGGCGATGGAGAGGGAGAGGGAGGGGAAGGGGTGCGTTATGCTCGCTTGGCTGCTGCTCACAGCGTGGTCGCGCGGGCGCCGTATCTTGAAAGCGATCTGCGACATTGGCGAAGTGCCCACCCGCGCGGGCCTCATCTTCAAAGCAATATGCGATTGGGACAAAGTGCATGCGCCGTGTGCTGGTAGCTTCGTATGCGCTGTGCTTTCGACGTTTAGTTCGCGTTGAAGCGAAATAATAGACAGCACGAAGGTCAATTTGCCCGCTGCTGCTGGCGCGCTTTCTCCCTCCGGCGTTTTCACAGCCGAGTTTCCAGGGTCATCGAGCGAGATGTCATGTATATACCTGTGCGCGCGTGACACCGTGCTTGTCTATTTATTTAGTAAGCGAATGTTTACAACTTTATACGTCCCATTAAACTAGTATCCTTTTTTCGTATAGCTCTCCACTAATTTGCTATCGCAATCGATGCTTCGCCTTTCGGGCGAAACTGCGACTTTTTTAAATACAATTACGGCATTTATGCGTATCTTACGACATTTCTGCTTTTCTGCCAAATGAATCTTTGCTTTAGAAATGTTTAGAAAATCTGTCCATCCCCTTCTTCACTAGTGCTTCCATCTCAAATCTCTCACTTGTTCGTGGTTTCTTGTGGCTCCGCCTGGTGGCACAAATAATACCGAAACTGAACAAAAGAAACGCCAAAAAAAGAGGGAAACAGTGGCACAACGAGAGGACGGCTGAGGCGGGATACGGTGACGTAAATAAGCGCACGCCTCAATTCGAAGATTTCCCATTGAATAAGTTCGAACAGAGAAGTACGGAAAGGTACTCGCCTGCAGATTCAAATAGGTTTGCACGGTGCGCACATCTTCCCAGAAGTCACACTTTATCGTGCCCCAACGTATTGCTTAGCTTGATTTGCTTGCTTTGTGTCACGTCCCTTATTAAGGTCGCAGCCGCCAAGCGCAAGACATCCCCAATTTAAGTGTTGATGAACCAGCTACGAGGCTACGACAGTTTGCACTGGAAGTTGTAAGAGAATACCTAGGCCATTTGTGCTTTGCCGTATCTGAGTGCTTCTGCCATGCCTAGGTGCGTTTGATTTTTTATTTCTACCGAGATTTCACCGACACCGACTACGGAAGTCAATACATGCATTGTCGTGAGTGCGATAACTGACGGATAAAAGCATGGCCTTTAATTTCAAAAGAAGAGGTGCTTAAGTCTTATCTATAAGCTCTTCGTTACCATTCACATTTCTCAGAAAGAAAGATCGACGCATAGCGACACCTGGATATGGTTTGGTTTACGTTTTAGATACGTTTGTGTTAAGGTCACGGTGTAAGATATGTTACACCGTGTTTAAGGTCTAAAAAATAAAAAAGAAACTTACCAGCAGCAAGAGCGTTCCCTTAAACAAAAGTCAGTCGAGTCACTTTATTTCAGCACCAAGAATAAAAAAGCCGGCAGGTCCCACGCCCTGTGGGAATCTATGTTATGCGAAGCAGTGGGCGGGAGCCTACCAAGTTAACAAAACAACCATGAGAGCACCCAGACGTAGGCTGCTCTTTCATGATCTACATGACACGCATGTCATGACATTCACGTCTTGAGTCCTCGGGAATCCCTTTAGGAATGCCTAGGAGAACTTAAGGTGAAAGCCTTAGCCATGCTCATGACTATGACTTCAACCACTGACCTTTAGCCTTTTCCTTCACTTAGTGCCAAATCCGAACCCATTCCGTCGGTTGTTAAGTTTTAATCTTTTTTCGCTGAGTCATTGTTATTTTTGCTGAGTCATGCTCATGACTATGACTTCTACCCCTCTCCTTTAGTGCTTCCTTCACTCAGTACCTACGTCAGAACCCATTTGAGTAGTTTTTGAGTGGTAATCTTTTTTCACTGAGTCAATGTCATTTTAGGCGGCTGCTTTATGACCGACATGACATCCATGTCATGACCTATCATTTATGTTCGTCATACACTCTTGTTAAAGTATGCCAATTTTGGAAAATACCAAGTTAACTATACGACCATGAGAGCCCCAAGACGTAGGTGGCTAGATAGATAAATAGATAGATAGATAGATAGATAGATAGATAGATAGATAGATAGATAGATAGATAGATAGATAGATAGATAGATAGATAGATAGATAGATAGATAGATACTGTCAAAGTGGCAAATGTTCTCCAAGAAATGCTTCGCATTTAACACAATTTACAAAGTTGATGCCGGGCGTATGCGAGCAAAAAGCATCTTGACTAAGGCTTGCACCCAGTTTACAACGCAATCGCAGCACAATTAACCTATCACATACAGCAGATACATAATACAATACAAGCAAAAGATAGCGTTCTTGTAATATAACAATCAATGCGCACCATTTCAGTGTGCTGTGGAGTATAGAGCTTGTGGAAGTAAGTATCGCATCATTTGATGGTCATAATTAGTACGTGTGTAGAGGGTGTGTTCCAGATCTGTTTGCTACATGAGTTTATGTACACGTCTATGTAGTTCATTCCCCTAGTTTATCATGTTTCAAACAATTGTGATGACGTTTCACTTAGAGTAAATTATGCATGTCAGGAACTGGCTGCCAATTGAGGACATCAAAATTGCGTTTAGTATGTGAGTCACGTTGTAAAGTTGCAATTATTTGCACAACTTTCTTTTGTAGTCTGTGTATTTTAGATATGTTAGAAACTATAGTGGTACCCCACAAGCTGGCACAGTCACAAGCAGGGAGTATGTCAGTGTTGGCAAGAAAAGGAAATTGTGTAACAGGAGTTTTACATGTAGCGGCAAGAGAAAGCGCAGGCGCGATAAAATGCCAACGGTGCCATAGAGGGCTTAGAGTTCAAATATTCTATCTATGCATTCCAAAGCATGTCTTCTTCAAAATTAATACGCAGGCTTTTTACTACAGGTATAATATCAATGGAAGATAAACAAAAAGCGAAGGCTATGTCCAACGTAACGGGCTTATTTTTCGGATCGGAAAATATGGATGTTGTTTTCGAGACGTTCATTAAAAAAATATGTGTGCTTCAGGTATTTAGCAACGCTGAATACAGGTAGACTGGGGTCTGCAAATGAAGCTGTTATCCTCTGCATAAACGAAAATTGAGTAGTTTGACCACAATTTACAAGGTTTAAAAGTACCGGTACAAGGATACTACCTTGAGGCACGGCAGCTGTCATTGGTCTGACGGTATACCTACAGTCATTCATTTCAACACTTTGTTGGCGATGAAAAAGGTAGGTCTGTATAACATGAAAGAAAAATTCAGTGGAATCCATAATGTTCTGTTTTCTTTTAGTAGAGTAATGTGGTTAATTGTATCAGCGACCTTGGAGTAGTCGACGAAAATTCCTAGGGCATACAGTTCGCTTTCGAAAGCACCACAAATAGTTTCTTTTTGAAAAAGAAGAGCACTTTCTGTTGAACGTTTGTTTCGTAAAACCTAATTTACAAGGCGCCACAATATTGTGTTTCGAATTGAATCACGTAATTCGTTTGTGTATTAATTTTTCAATGGTTTTAGAAAAGACAGACAGAACAGAAATGGCTTTAATAGTACATGCTATTTTTTCGCCTTTTTGAAAAATAAATTAAAATTTGGCCACTTGTAGACGGTGAGCATAGGTGCCTATATTTAGGATTAGATAATGTGCTCCAAGACAGGTGCTATGACACAAATGGCATATCAGCTGGCTGTATTTGTAAACCATCCGCGTCATTATAATGACTAGGCTTGAGATACATAAATTCTGGAACTCTCTCGTGTCGGTACTGGAAACAAAAATGCAGTCTCAAACACTCCGGATGCCATCAAGTTCATACAATTTTGGGTCGTTTGCACTCCTCTCAACAGAGATAAACATGAAGTGGGAGCTTAATCCCTATAGGTCGTCGTTCACAGTTCAGAGAGCCTGGCCATTCCTGTTTCTATAGTGCTGCCTTACCAAATCATTCTTGGCGAAATTTGATACTCTCCATATGACGCTCCTATACGCGTTACCTCCAGTGCCGCTTCTTTACAACGGTCTTCTTGCAGCCGCACCGATATGAGGACGCAAATCGCAACCAAAGAAATGAGATCTCGTAATCTCGACATTGTATATTGCGTCCGATTTGCCTTTCCAAGCTAAGAAGAGAGCAGGCGAAAGATGCGCCAACCGTAACGTCGCATTAAAATGCCTCCTCTTCCATGAGGTGGAATTGCCAACCACCCCATTCACACAAACACACACACACACAAATGTTACACCAGAACAAACGAACAAACACTCAAACAAACGAACAAACAATAACCCCGTATCTTTGAACAGACAAATTTTCTGTTCTTTCTTTCTTTTTTCGTAACTTTACGAATCCTTTGCGCGGCTCATATTTCTTCGTAGTGCGGTTCTCAAATCCTGCTCGTGTATATGTCTTACGAAGAGACGCGCGATCTTTCGTGAAACGCAGTGAGCACGGTAAGGAGATGCGGAACACATGGAGACTGAAGCAAGCAAAGAGCTAGCCTATCTATGGCGCAAAATTATTTTGCTCCTTTTTCTAGCGACGCTGCGCGCTTCCTTTTTTTTTATGTGTGGCTTCATGCCTGGGTAAGCTTTCGCGCAAACAAAGGATTTTTCCGCACCCTTCCAGCAAGTTTTGTTAAGGAAATGTGTGTGCCCTAGACTCGCCTTTCCGGATTTGTAATGCAGAGTCAACAAGGTGAACGAAAACCCCCTCACGATGTCAGGCTTAGAAAAGTAAAAACGAACGGAAGCAATCTAAACAGAGACATATCAGAACCAGCGACACATTTCGTGAGAAATACTTGTACAAAACAGCACGTCGAGGATATAGCTGCAATAGCAAACAGGTCTGTCGCTCTTGTCAAGTACTGGTTTTTGTCATGAAGAGTTGGTTCTCTTTTCTGCACATTGTGACGCTGTAAAATTTGTGAATGTGTTTTTGGCGTTGCTGAGCATGCTGTTTGGTATATTTATTCCACGAACCCAGTTGGTACTTCTTTTTGGGCCCGGCACGACTAGTCTATATCCGCACGAATGATCCCATTGCACAAGCTTCGAAGATCTTCGTTCTGACGTGAATACGGAGTGAGCGCGTGAACCGCGGTGCTGTGTTGTCTTCGATCTCACTTGTCTAGAGCGCAGAAACGGTGTGCAGGTGAGTGCATTCGCATTAGAGTGAAAGAGGTTGCTAGTTCCGGAAAACTTGCTTGTCAGTGCTCGGAGCCTGGTTACCAAGCTACCACCTTTTTTAAATGTCTTCTTGCAGTGAAGACTATCGCTGCTGTTAGTACTAGGTGGCAGGCATCCCCTTGTCTACATGTCGATAGGCGACCTTCGCTTGGCGCACGGGCGATAACTAAAAGAAATTAGCCGTGAAAGCGAATTCTAAAGAGCGAAACTCACGTACAAGAAGGCATGCTCAGAGGCACGTTTCCTCTAAATGTTGGCGTACAGTAGGCTTAGCATATTGAATTCTGAGCCGACAGCTGCCACGCCACATAGCGAAGTGTGCCCGGGTTCCTAGATACAATAACCAGTGCTATCAGGCACATCTGTAACACAATGAGCTAGCAGGCATCCAGGCTGAATTTTATTCTTGCGGCGTTTTTCCATTGACGCCATTTATGGCTCATCTGTGAAACGAAAGGGTGTTTTAAGTCGTCGTTTTCTGTTAGTGGTACACACTGAAATATCCTTGCTCTAGTTACAGCAGAACTTGCAGCTTTATCACATCCAGAATAACTATATCCACAATAACTATATCATACTATCAATACTTATCTATAACTATCATCTAATAACTAATAGCATATATCATCTCATATCATCTAATAACTAATACTATCAATACTATAAATAACTTATCACATCCACAATTACTATATCGCATACTATACGATGGTTTTAAATTAAAAAGTCAGCGATAAGCTAGCCCTAGGCGAGCACGACTCTATAGTTGAGTTGTTCGGGCACGAGTTATTCTGATGTGCGCATCTCAAAGTCAGGTTTACGTTGTGACCATCCAACAGATCTCAACATACACCCGCGTTGCACGTTGACGACTTCAAAATTAGGGCTAGCTGCTGAGATGAGCTTTAAGGTTCGCGAAATCAGTGTAATCCCTTCAAAAAAGGGACGAGAAATAAGAACGGCAGAGTTAACCATAACTGAAGTGAGGAGTACATGTACACTGTAAAAACGAGCTGTCGCTTTAAGGGCTATATTATTACTGTTTTTGAAAAGGCATTGGCGTAATTCTGACAAATCATTTCTATCGCCTTAAACAAGCAGGGAATGATAGATCCACATATAATACGTTAAAAAAGGCAATTTCTCGTAATATTAACGGATTCTATTGGCTGCCATGTCTAGTGTGCGCCTTATAAAATGACAGCCTGCGGTCATTTTCGCGGTCATATGCTTGGAAATAAAGCTTTTAGGATATCTCCCATCATTTGCTACAATGTTCTTTACAGTATAATTTATTTGGCATACGATGGCAGTGAGAAAGATGCCTCCGATGCTTACCAAAAGAAGATAGTTGACCAAAGGAGGACCCAGAAATTACGTTACGCTGTTGATGCATTTGGTAAAAATAAGTTAGGCAACAATTACAAGATTCAAGAGTCGCTTAACTTAAGTTACAAACTAACTGGCAGGTCTGATGGGTTATAGTAGTAGTATTTACGATAAAGCAAATAAAAGTCTGTCAAGCGTTACATGGAGCCAGTTACGACCACGTTACAGCCAACTTAAAGAACTTACTTCAATGTGTATTGAGATTTATTGAGAAGTTCTAAGTGTTACTATTTTGACAAATCTCTTGGAAAAGTCCATACCGCACTCTTGTCAGTCATTATTTGAACGTAGAACCATTTTGTTCGCGTAATCAAGAGAGGGAGCTGACGCCTTATTGTGGATGGCACTTCGGCCTAACTGAGGCATGCGAGAAATTTTTGTGACACATATCATCATTAATTCCGTTCTGTGCGTGAGCCAAGCATTCGTCTCCCTTCATACTGAAGCGTTCAACTACATAGATCATCACTGTTGGACACGTGCCTTGCTTGCTTCTTTTGTTTTTCAAGGTACACTAAAGAACAACACTAAATCAGTTTAGGCTAACAAATGTTCCTTCCTAAACTCCCGTTTTCGTGATTTTGAGAAAAGATGTTGATTACTACAACATAAAGTGAAGGTGACTGACACATTTTCTTTCGAATTTCGTGCCACAATCCCAGCGCTAGTACGTAAGTTCGACGTCGCGAATTTTCAACCATTTCTTTTTCTTATTATTTTGGCCATTTATGCACCGTAAAAGTTATCCAAAATTGATAAGTTCATCCTTGAAATCCCCTAGAGTGCAGTGCTGTTGATCTTTGGCCATAAAAGAATCAAAGTAGGCCCGAGAAGACCGTGTGAATATCCATGAAGTCACGTCGCAGTGATGCGAGAACTTCCAGGCAGGATCTCTCTTTGTCTTTTGCTTCTACTAAACATTGTTTTTGAGCGCTAGGTGGGGCATGCGAAGGAAAGGATACACACCGAATCACTTGTACTGCAAGGTTACTTCTTCTATAGTGAGTAGGAGTCTACTGTAAGACGTTATTTTTGTAGCGCAATAAGTCATGTAAGGAAAAATATTTAAAAGGGAAGAGCAGACAGAAAGACAGCGCCTATCTTTCTGTCTGCTCTTATCTTTCACTGGGTTTTTTTTTCTGAATTTTCGCGCTACAGAAATCCTGTCTTACACTAATGAACGTCTTTGAGGCAAAGCTGGAGCAAAACAAAAAAAGCCACCACTGTCAAGCCTTTTGATTTAATGAAGCTCTTTTGCTTCATTAAATGAATTGTTTGTTGGCACTTTGTGTCTCTCGGTGTGTGTCCTTCCGTTCGTATGTCGCATCTATTACCCCAAAACAATGTTTAGAAAACCCTACCAAGTTGCCCAAGAAGTTCAATTTCGCTTCAACATCAGTTCTGGCTTGCCAAGCATTTACACATGTGCCACTGCTGACCATGGTTCAGGTGAAAGCGGACTGCGCGAGACAGTTACTGTGGTCAGCAGCAATTTTCATTCCCTTCCTTTTTCGTTATTTATGTATCTAGCTATTTAAATAAACAACCAAGAACTACTTCTAAAACAAGCCTATGCTCACATTAGGAGTAGTTCTTTTTTTTTCACACATGGGTACTACACTAAAACACCTCGAAAAATGTTCTTAATTATTTCGTCAAGCATACGTGACATACGCGATGTGTCAGCATCCTTTTGTTGTTCTTATTGTTGTTGCTGTCAGCATTTTGTTGTTGTGGAGAGGGGAGACATACACCACCTCTATGTCTCCCCTCTCCATGTTTTCTCACCGGAGTACTTTAGTTTCCCAATACTAACCAATCAAACGAAGTGCCAACTATGAATAAATAATAAAATACCGAGTTGCTGAACAGTCCATCCTAGTGAAATCTTGATAAGCTTTGCTAATGCGGTTTCCTCTGTTTTACTGAGAACACTGCTGCCTTTTAGCCGCTAAGCCAGCATGATAGCTTAGGGGCTATGTGGGGTTACGCTGCGTCGTCGAAATTATTCTGGAGTTCCCGACTACGCGTGCGTCATAATCGTATCCTAAATATGGCGCGTGAAACCCCAGAATTCAGTTTATTATTTATTTTTTATCCCCTCTTTGTCCGGTTCTGCAGCAGCCATGAGCACATTCACGAACTGTACACTTAAGAGATGAAAACAGCTTACTTTTAAATCAAATGCTGCGACTACCACTGCGACATTTTATGTTTAGGACAGCACTAGTCATTGCGTTCTCAAGAAAATGACGCTAAAATTCTCTGATAACTTTTTGCTTGGAATCTTTCTCGTAGATAGCACACGGCGCCTTCGCAGGAATAAATTAGAACGGACACTGACGCACATTAGTTGCTACGGATGCTGCGACAGTTCTTACTAGCGCTATTTTTGTTCCGTTATACATAATTTCGAAACAGTAGGCTTCAATCTGGTCATTAAATGTCATCATAATTGCATGCGGATCACTTGTTAGATATAGCCTATGGCAGAAAACTTGATTTATACCCACGTGTTGCTGGAGTAGTGGTTCACACTTTCAAGAAAATTGAAAAGCAGAATTAGATTACGGCGCGAGGAGAAACGCTGGGTTTTCGCGAATAGGCCAACACATGACTGCATCTATTTAATTCGCTAAAGAACTGTGTAGCATATACCATATAATAAAAAATCGTAAACTTTTTTTTATAGTATACGTATTGTAAGGTTGTTTCCTCTGCATCAAGGCTTCCATGCTTCGTTCACCTGATTGGACGCGAGAACTAAATGTTAATGGGGATCACTGTATTTAAAGTCGTAATTTGATTTCCACATCGGGAAGCAGTCAAAGTTATGTTAGGGAACCAATGTGCCTGTCGCTGTGTAAGATTATGCATGACTGAAAGGAGTCGGATGTTCTATAGGTAACAGAAGGTGTCGTTTGGTCTGCTAGAAATTCGAAGAAGAGGGGGAACACATTTAGGCTAAAATGATGTGCTTAAATCATAATGTTTCATTATGGCATTAGGGAATATTACTTCACAAAAATTATTACGAAATTGAACTTCAATGTCAGGCGCCGTAGTTTCAATGTCAGTACTTCAATGGGCGACATCAAGACAGCTTAGCACGTCAGAGGAAAATAACAAGACAAAAACATCTACGTTAACTATATCTTTCTTCGATAGATAAGGTGACACTTTGACAGTTTGTGAATAGCGATTTGGCCATTTCTGAATGTCTCCTAAGTTCAGTAGGTCATTGGAAAACAAGCTTTATTACTGATAACTTTAAATGTTTACGGCGTCTGTAGCCATCCACAGTAACGAAGCAGCATCTATAGTTTAAAATAATACGGATGAATAGTGCAGCGGACAAACTTGCTCACCTTTAAATTCAATTTTACTGGTGAATAACTTAAGTGGAAAGAGTGAATGTGGTCCGGCTAAGAAGCTAGAGCGAAAGAATATGCGAAAATATTAACACTTGGCGCAGGTGAGCAATTACATAATTTTATGACGATAAGAGCAAAATCATTTGAACAGCACATTCAACATTACATATGCATATTATAAAAATATTGAGTGCAGCGCAGCGCTTTATATTGAAGTACGCCGGAGGGTACTGCCATTGTTCGTTCGAATTGGCGGCCACGTGTCGCTTCTCTCATCCAAATTACGCGTGCGAAGATGAGTTAGGCAGCACTCCAAGTGCTGTCGACCAATATTTGCAGCGCCAGAGAACATCGCTACGCACTGACAGGCGTTTTCTATCGGCAGAAATTAAAACCACGACCAAACCTGAACGGGCTGCAGTGTGTATACAATACAGTTTAAACAGTTTGGCAAGCAACCAGCGCAAGTCTAGCTATAATGCATGGCGAAATCAGCGCGGTGAAAGCTCGTCCTAAAACGTCCTCCATTTCGCGCTTCGGCTTCTCTGGATGACTAGCGGGCTGTCGCCGCTCTTGCGCTGTTTGCTCGCCAGATACGGAAAGCCGGCGCGAAGGGGAGCCGGTGGAATTTCTCAAGACGCAGTCAGCGTAAGGAGTCCTATAAGCTCGGGCTCCACTGTCGTGAGGCAATAGCAAGGATCAAGCGTAAATTGAAGGGTGAAAAAAAAATGAAAGTAAAAATGTTTGAGAGGTCCTTGTGAACCTCCTTTCGGCAATCGACAAAAGAGACAGAAAAGCTGTCGTTGACTCGATTAAAATTGCGGCGGAACGTCTTCGAACCTTTGCTCATCGCCCATCCGTGAGCTATTATCGCGGCCTTTTTCTAACACATTTTTCATCATTATTTGCTTTTTGTGCCCCTAATATGTGTTTTTAGCCCCATACCTATAAAATTTCTACGTCATTGTTTGCAGCTTCGATTACTTAGCCTGTTTTTGTATTTCTCGGTGCCCTCTTGGCAGGTTTACGTTAGAAGAGGTCTATTTCGTAACTCAACGCGATGCACTTGAAGTTAAAGCCACTACTTGGAAATCTCCTTCCCTTTCGGTCGCTCTTCGTACGTATTTTATGGACCTTATCTTTGGGATCTAGTTATCAAGACGGCTCTTACAATAATCCGTTCAGTGTAACGCAAGCTAGGGCTCCTGTCAGCCTATCAGTAATGAATGCCGGCTGCGTGTTCAAGAGAAGGGCAGAGGAAAACGCGCCCTTCATGCGCACTGATGCATCCACGAAGCTTCCTTGCAGTCGGCTTCGCGCGGAGGGGGAAATGCAGCTGGGAATAAAGGAGCCCTTCTCCTGGTTCTATATTCTGATTGGCTGACGTGGCCCGGATACCTTTCGCTACACTGCAGGGAGGGGAGTTGTTAAAAGAAGGTATAGAGTAGTAAGTATACAACACACGTATAAAAGAAAAAGAAGCGCAAGCGAACATTCTGGGAGAGAGTAGAGACAGACGAATATTAAAGAAAGGCGGGGAGGTATATCAGGAGTGAGCCCACTTGGCTACTCTGCACTCGGAAAAGGAGGAAAAAAAGGGTGTTTTGTATTGCGACAGCAATAATATGGACACTCAAAGAGGATTTTTGCCGTCGGCGCACGAGGGGGTGGAGGGAAACGAGTGTGCACATACTTCAGCCCGAGCTTTTCTTCCCCGGGATCCTTCTACGTCCTCCTTTGCTGACTTCGTCTCCCCCTTGCCGTTAACAACATACTCGGAGATACCACAGCATCTGCGCCTTGAGAGGCGGACACTGCCAGGGCCCGCTAGGGGTCTTAATAAATTAGAAGAGTCTCACCTCCGTCGGCTTCAAACTATGTCATTTAATAATCCATCTAGGCTTCACGCCATAGAGCCCTAGTCTTTTTCGGCGCAGTGCAAATTTTGTGGCCAAAAAGCAGACTTATACCATATGATATGGGCTTGTGAGAAAAATAGCAGTATTACCATAAAAATGTCACAGTTTCGCCCTAAGGGCGAAGCAATGAATGCGATAGCAACACAGCAATGTCATACGAAGTAAGGTGAGCGGCTTTAGTAGCAATATGAATTGTAGTAAACATGAGCAAAGTAAGCAGGTGTGCTGCGGCGTAAGTAGACCGACATGAAGAGAGACTCGATGACCACGAGAAGGCGCGTGTGAAACGGTGGTGTTGATGAGAAGCGCTTCCCGTGGGCAGCGCGTGCGAAGGGACACACCTGTAGCGCTGCACTGCCGATCCGGGCAGCATTGCATGTGTAGCGTGCGTTTGAAAATGTGGGCCGACTATTACTAACTGTGGTGTGAGCGCGCACAAACAAACATGAATAGATCACACTGAATGACTGCAGACAACGACTGTCAAAACGCTGGCAGCAAGCGCATATACGCCGCAGCGGGCGAAGGTACGTGCGCTCTATCGCTTCAACGGAAACTGAGCGGCGAATGCACAGCGCATAAAGGGCGGAGCCGTGTGGAGATAAGAGACGGTGCGAGCGAGCGACGAGCGCGGTTGTTGGCAGAGTAGAAATGCGCCCCCCCCCCCCCCCCCCCGCTCCCACCGGCGCTCGCTTCCCGCTTCCTTGCTTGCGCGTGGAAGATTGAGTGCGTTCGCTCTCCGTGACAGCGTGCGTCCCCGCACGCTTCCGCTCGGGCATACGGCGCGCGGCGAAGATTTTATCTATACGGAACCTCACGGTGACGGCGACGACGACGGCGACAGCGACGGCACAAATCCGGTGGAAGTGTCCATATAATTGCTATCGCAATAATAAATCAGCCAACGTGGGAGGACTGGGAGGCGGCCCTGTCTAGCTCGGACCACGAGGAGCAACGATCTCTCATCGAAAGAGCACGGCCAACGGCTTTTGCGAACGGTGTCCAGGACTAGGGAACTGACCATGTCTTCCGTAACCTAAGCTTTATTTTCTTATTTTCAATAACAGTTTTTATCATCATCACGCCGTCGACGTCGCCGTCGCCGTGAGGTTCCGTATGACGTGAACGGCGATGAAATCGTCGCCGCGCCCCGGACGCTGTATGTGAGAGTGAAAGGGCGCGAGGGACGCGCGCTTTCACGGGGAGCGAACGAACGGCGGAGAACAAACGCGCGTTCTGCTCCGTGCTACAGTGTAGTGGAATTCTGTAGCCATGCTCCCTGAAGGGCTGCAGAATTAAGCGTCTCTTTCCTAGTTTACAATCATATATATATATATATATAGAGAGAGAGAGAGAGAGAAAGAGAGAGAGTAAACGCGACTTTTTCCGTCGCGCGAAAGGCAGTGGGGGACGGGAGGGAGGGAGGGAGGGGAGGCGACATTTAGCTGCGGCACCAAATGCGTATTTATATAAAAAAGTTGCAGTGGCTTAGCTCGGCTATGGCAGGATATACGTAGCGTTAGCAAAGGTTCAGCTGATTATTCTTAGCTTATTCTTAAGATTATTCTTAAGATAAGATTATTCTCCTGAGTCAAGCTTCTCCGTTCTTCTGCGCTGTTGAGCAGCATTTGCGCTCTCCTTCTCCATGGCTATACCACACTGGCAAACGCCAGTCAGAAGCGCAGCGGCTCCAGCGCAGTGTCAGACGGCGACTGCGCAGCGAGCGCGCGCCGGCGCCAGTGCGTCTACCACGGCTACGACGTCACTCCTCTGGAATGCGGCGGCGGCGGCGGCGGAGTGCGCGAGAGGTGCCGGCTCCGGTGCGCAAGCCGTGTGACATCACTGATCCTTGCGCATGCGCAGCACGGCTCTTGATGTGCCGCGCGAAACGGGCTTGGCTAGGCCAGTGTAGCTAACGCTACAAAACGTTGCGAGGTGAGAAGGTTGTAAAGGCTTCCGACGCTGCTCGACGAGTTTCCTGTTCTGATCTCGAATAGCGCCTCTCTTCACAACCACAATCTGTCTCTCTCTCGTCGAAAACCTCCGAGCCGCCCTCAGAGGCCCTGGAAACAGTCACTGACGCCGCACGCGTTCGGTGCGAACGCGGGCGAAACTGCGACGGCGTCGACAACAGTTCTGCGCGTTGCTGGTGCTGCTGCATGTCCAAGTTTATACAGCTGATTAAACTACTATCCGTACTCCGTTTAGCTCTCTACTAAGTTGCTATCGCAATTGATGCTTTGCCCTTCGGGTGAAAATGCGACAATTTTTAGGGGCGAAGCTCCTTATAGCGGCACCCGTTCGTCCCCGTCGTAGTAGGTAGCCACGTCTAGTTTTATGAATTGCTCAATAGATGGCGTTGTGTGTCCCTATATGTATGTATACCCATATATACATATATATGTATAGTATAACCGGAAGCCGACTTCCGCTTCCGGTTACACTTCCGGTTCCGCTTCCGTTTCCACTTCCGGTTCCGCTTCCGGAGAACGCTTCCGGCGTTTTAGGGGCGAAGCTCCTTATAGCGGCACCCGTTCGTCCCCGTCGTAGTCTGTAACCAGTCTTAACGCTAGTACCAGATGTCGGTATAAACTAAACGTATTGTTGAAAAGGCCGTTGATTTATGAAATAAACCAACGAAACACGCCAGATGTTTTCTAAAGCAAAACGAAAAGACTCCAGATGTTTCTAAAGCAAAACGAAAAGATGCCAGCTGCTTAACGAAAGACGCCAGAGGTTTGTAGTTGACGATGCTCGTTGCCGTCGGTGTGTGCTCGTATGGATAAGGATCCTTATCCATACGAGCACACACCGACCTACTGAAGACGCGGCAGAAAAGGCATATCGTCAGAATTAACCTCAAGCAACGCTACGAAGAAATGCATGCCGCTTTGGAAAGGAAACATTTAATCAATCGTTTCACGTCAATTTTATCGGGCGAATTAACGGAAGAACTTTCACGGTTTTACCGATGATTACTTCCAGGAGCTTCGCCCAATCTCATCATCATTCACCTCGTGGATCTGCTGTACTTTTTCTATTGCCGGTCGCGACATCGAAGAGTGAGCCCTTAACAGCTTCGCTGTAAAAAAAAAGGAAAAGATTAAGAGAAGGAGGGAAATATCGTGTGCGTCGTATTGGACGTCACAGCTACCTGCCCATTGTGCCTTCAGTAGTCTACTTAACAAAAGTTGTTCTATGAATGAAGTCAAACATACAGCGTCACACACTGAATAAAAAAATAATGCAGCATTTAATTTATTTCAATTTGTTTCCATTTCCTTTTAGACACAAAGTTTCCTAGTTTACCTCAAATAGGTCTTAAGAGGAAAACGGAGGGAGCTCGTGGTATACGCTGTTGTAGTTCTATTAGCTTTGGGGACCTCTCCTAAAGATATAAGTTCGTAGCTAAAAACTAAAATTCCTGAAATACCTCACGATTACTGCATGCAAATTGGAGGGATCCTATGCGTTTGTCCCACCTAATGTTAGCCAAGCTGTTCAAGGAAGAAAATAAAAAAAAATCCCGGTGCAAGATACGATTATAAAACCTATTGTGTTTTGTCGTCTGATGTCTGATTACTGAAAACCATAGGTAGAAGATGAATAAGGGGAAAAAGTTGAAAAAGACTTAAGGTACGCATAATAATAGCTGCAATAAATTGAAGATACGATCTTTCTGAGAATCCCTGACCTGGGTCGCAACAATAAGATTCCAGCCACCTGGCTATCATCATCATCATTAGGCTGTTTAAAGGGCCCATCACAAGGTCTGGTCACTATGAGCTGACAAGTACAGTGCATACAATGCGCTCTAACGATCGTGTCTGCAAAGTTTACCTACCGCGAAAAGCGCTGAAATTTCCAACCAAACAACCTGTGCCCTTCTACTCGCGGGCACCGCAAATGGTCAAAATTATTCAGGAGTCCTCCACTCTTAATTATATCGTGGTTTTCGCACGTAAAACCGGAGAGTGCATTCAATAATAAAGGCCTTTCCCGCTTATCTCCTGTATTGTTTTCTTGCGTCAACCGAATTGACCGGATTTCTTAATATTACTTATTCATCCTGCTCTCCTTCTTCATGCATTTCTCGTTCCCTTGGCAGCTATTCTGTCACTTAGTAGACCTCCAGTATTTTGCACTCATTATTATAGCTGTACAACTCTATTTTCGTTTTCTCACTAAGTTAAACTATGAGCTACTCGCATCTGATCTCTGATGAATAGTATCGTCTTGCTACATCCTACCGTTACATTGATCACCTGTAACGCGAAGCTTTTTTTCGCAGGCATATTTCTTGGCAATCGTATAACGTGTCAAAAGGTGTTTTTACCCTTTATTTCTGAGCCGAGTTAAGTAAGAGGAATGACCTGATTAGCCGCACAGCAATGTTTTATTGTACGCAAAACCTAGCGCGTGAGCACGCGTGCGGAGACGTTGCAACCGCAATGTTCTCTTCTTTTGCCAAGGCCTCCTCAAGTGAAAGACCTTGCAGAACTGTTTCTATAGCAACGCTTTTTTTTTTTTGAAGTTCGGTGTTTGCATTTCGATAGAGTTTCGGTGTGTCCATTACATCATTGTAGACATTATATGAGTGTAAAGTTGTGAAGCTTGAGGTGCATAAACACTGATGAGGTTACAGGCTGCGCAGCACGAAAGAACTCACAATTTCACGCATTGCCACTAGTTCTTCTGCATTGCCTTAACCGCATCGCTAAAAAAAAAAAAAAACTTCGTTGCAGAAATTCCAACACGGGCGTTGAATCTACATGATTTTTATTCCGTCGGCCTGTACGTGGCACTCAGCGATATGTAAACTGTCTAGTTAGGCGGCAGACGCTGACTGCTTCATTCTGAAAGAAGTCACCACGTACCAACTAACAGTAAACTCTACTGACTGCTTAAATATAGGACAGAGTGATTTACGCCACGGATACTCAGACTGCCCATCAAAGTCCTTGAAAGGTGCTTAGTGTGGTCCTCAATAACCAATCAGTAACATTGAGGATCACACTTTCGAACCTTTGATGTAGTTGTTGCTTATATAAATACTCACTATCTACATATTCTGTACGTTCCATCAGTTCTACGGCTTTCTGAGCGCAGTTGAGCAAAAAATGTTTATGAGCATCAAAAAATAATACAATGAAGCGGGGCTGCTGGGCTGCAATAAATAGAGTTACTATGTATGGCTCCCTGCATACAGCAACTCTGGTAATAAACTATGGTGTGTTCTATAATTAATGCGTCTAAGCTTAACATATACCTTCTATAATTACCTTTTTTCTTCATCACTGTTTTTCAATCAGTCTCCTTTCCTGCCTATACCTTATGAGCATTATGTTTGTACATCTTCCTGAATTCGAAAGCTTGCCCGGGAGCATCATTGTTGGCACACTCTCGTCAATCGCATCTGGGAAAATCCGCTGTGTATGCACATATTTTTTCAAGAATAGATTACGACCTACCGTCGTCTATTACATCGGAAGCGTTTGCCATAATTTTTCCACAAGTTCGAACTCTCGCACTTATTTCAGTAGTGACCTTGCTCTGCAGTGACTGTTCTACTGAATCATCATCATCATCAGCAGTAGCAGCAGCAGCAGCAGCAGCTTTTATGTCCTCTCCAGGACGAAGGCCTCTGTCTGCGGCCTTCAATTACCCCTGTCTTGCGCTAGCTGATTCCAACTTACGCTTCCAAATTTCCTAACTTCTTCACCCCACCTAGTTTTCTGCTGTCCTCGACTGCGCTTCCCTTCTCTTAGTACCCATTCTGTAAATCTAAGGGTCCACCGGTTATCTATCCTACGCATTACATGGCCTGCCCAGCTCCATTTTTTTCTCCTAATGTCAATTAGAATGTCCGCTGTCCCCGCTTGCTATCTTATCCACATCGATCTCTTCCCGTCTCTTAACGTTAGGCCTAACATTTTTCGTTCCTTCACTCTTTGTGCAGTCCTTAACTTGTTTTAAGCGTCCTTGTTAACCTCGAAGTTTCTCCCCCATATGTTAGCATCAGTAAAATGGAATGATTGCGCAGTTTTCTTTCCAACGGCATTGTAAAGCTCTCAGTCAGGATTTCGCAATGCCTGCGGTATGTACTCCAACCCAATTTTATTCTTCTGTAAATTTGCTTCTCATGATCACGGTCCCCTGTGAGTAACTGCCCTTGATAAACGTACTCCTTTCTAGGTCAGTGACTCCTACTGAATGCGTAGGCCCAAATAACTTGCCAGCCAAAGTATCTCTAAGCGAGTCAATGGCGCCCTGAACTAAGGGCTCCACCCTAGAGCACTGCACGGGCCGATTTTCTCAGCCCGGGCCCAGCCCGGGCCCGTTTTTACGTTGGGATGCCCTCCCGAGCCCGATAAAAACTTTTATGGCGAGACCCGGGCCCGGCCTGGGCCCGGAAATAGTCTACGTTACCCGCCCGGCCCGGCCCGCCACTCCTTTACCTAAGGCCCGAACCCGGCCCGAGACCGAAAAATAATGTTTTTCAGAGTTGAGACGCCCGAGAATAACTCGCTGCACGTTACATGCACGCCCCCAGAAAACCCGAGCCCGGCCCAGGCCCGGGCTTTCGGGTAAGCCCGAGCCCGTGCAGTGCTCCACTCCACCCTACGAGGAAGTCGCCCTACCTCATTAACAATAAATGTTTTCTTTCTCTATCTATCTCTAAATCACGAAGAAATAACTTGGTGGCGATAGTTAGTAGAAACTACCCTTGTCGGCATAAATCATAGCCCCTTGTCGTCTTTCAAGCGTACCTAGCCCGATATCAATACCGGCAAGCAACATCATATCAGCGGTTTTCCTCAAGACATGCACGTTTCTTAGTTTAGCTAGTAATCGAAGCGCTTGTGCCAGCATCTTGCGACGCCTATGCAACCGTAATTGCCTTCGAGCTTGCACCAAACGTCGTGCCGAAAACAGCTTGTTTCTTAAACCTGAGAGCACTACTTGTCAGATGGAAGTTCGTTTGTTCACAATGCCGGGTCTTTCATGATCTCATTGGCGCCTACTGAAACCAGAAAACATAAGATTCATTACGGACAGCAGGATAACGGCTGTAGACGTTAGCGCTATTGCTCTTACGCCATTGACGCTCTATGGCTTTGGGCTAAGTAGGAGTGACATGATTTCGTAAAGTAGGTTCTTTGCAGTGGAAATTCTAGTCCAAAGAAAGCAGAAGCAGAGGTACTTGACAAAGCTCTTAACAAACCTTTCAGAGTTTTAAATGTCAATTGTAATGCAAGGTAATCAACGTGTTAGAGTAGGGGATGAAATGGTGTACACCACAATGTTCGTGACAAGTTGTTCCGAGCAGTTGGCACCAATCAGAGGCTTAATTGCAATATGCCATACGATAAACCTCTGAACGAGATAAGGAACGGCACAGTTTAGAGAATTCCGTAGCTTGCTAGATGATTTGTTAGTGGTACTAGCATCGAGTGACACTCTTCTTTCTTGCGCAGCAACTTCCGGTTAAGGACCGGCTTCCAGTTTGTCACAGAGGTGGGACGAAATTAAAAAGAAATCATAAGAAAATAAAAACAGGTAGATATCGATGGTTCTATACTTATGGTTGATGATAGATATTACATTAGAGAACAGATTTAGTACAGTAAAGAGCTAATTAGGTGTCAGGAACAATTATAAATAATAAGCAAAGTCTAATTGCCGTACAATAAAAAACACAATCGTACACTTTGGATACCCACCGCATCAGTACAGGTTCCCGGAAAACTCCAAGACCAGAAGTGACGTCATCAATGACGTCACATTTAAACCAGAGGTACCAGCTCATTACTAATTAAAAACAAGCTAATTAGAGCTACACACCACCTGACAGAGTGAACGCCTGCCTAAAACAGCGGAGCGATGACGACACTAACTCCTCTCTCGCTTCTCCACTCCCGGCGCGCGCACCTGCTCCGTCGGTCACTCGCGCGAGCCCGCTGCGCGCCAGCGCTCGTTACATGCGCTCACGTCAGCGGCGGAGGGGCGCGTAAAACGTGCTTCGTGCGCCATCCGCTAGGGGCTATGCGTCGCGCCTACCTCGTCCTCCTTCGTTCCCTCACCCGCTCTTCTGTGCGTGGCGGTTTCCCGCCAGTTCCGTTCGCGCACTCTACCGAGTTCGGTTTCCTACCTTACACCGGGGGCGCTATATAACGTAAAATGATTCCAAACTGTTTTGATTCCAATTTCTGCAGTCAGCCTCCACGATTGGTCAAAACATTTTCGGGCCACTCCCAACTTCGCCTGTCGGTCACGCGACGTCCCGAAAACCGCGATAGCTCCCCATCTCACATAACGTGTACACACTGATTATGCATGATTAAACTGCACAAAAGAAAAATAATAATTCCTAATTCGAAGCGTTTTCACCATTAGCCCTCTGCTATTGGTACAATGTTTTCTGGCTACGCCCACTTCGCCTGTCTGTCACGCGACTCACAAAACTGCAAAAACTCACCACGTCAAAGTGACGTGTACGCAAAAAAAAATGCATTAATATGCCGAACGAAACTGAAAATTTTTCTGAATAGCCACGGACTGCCCCGTTCCTAGAGGAATAGACGATGGTGGCGCGCCGATCGCTCAGGCCCTCGCTACTCGCTACTGCCGGTGAGGATGTATTTATTTGCGCGTGATAAACCTTTTTGCGTGGCAGTAAAACGTTTTCGAGCCCTTTCGGCATGCATACGACAACGCTCGGCCAACTCTTCCTTGCTGAGGATCCGTTTTATCGGCATTCTTATCCTTCCGTTGCACGCCGCCGTGATTTTCGACCAGCCACCGCAAGCTAAGTAAGGCGAAGCGGACCAATCGGAGAAGCCGGCACCACACTCTTCATGCGGTTATTTATTTTCACTGTGCAGACTCGGCCCCATCGAAACCCTCTCCACTAGAGCGTGCTCCTCGCCTTTTGTCAGCCAATTATATAAGAAAAAACGCTGAGTGTAGACAATGCTATTGGTTTTGAAAGCGAACAAAGGTGACCTCCTATAAACGAGGAGAGTATTTGATTGGGTTGTTCCGACAACGCTGCGGGTCACCGGCCGATGCTTGCGTCGGTGGTTACGTAAATTTGACGTCAGGAGTTTTGAATCAAAACAGCTTGGAATCATTTTCGATATAGCGCCCCAGGGTACAGCAACGCCGAGGTGCGAATGCCACTAACAGACACCTAAATCCAGGATCGGGTTTTTTTTCGTCATTTCTCTTTCTTTTCCTTTTTGTTTTACTCAGGTCTAACACGAAACACCAACTTGAGGTGATACAGACTGCGACGGTAGAGTGCGTGCGCCTTGATCTAGGATGCTACATATTTATTCTAAAGGCAACAACCTGATTCAGTTGCTATATAGACAGCTTAATTTTTTCCTGATATCATTCAAGCGAAAATATTTTCAACTTTCCAAAGCGGCCAAAAATTTGTAAAACCAATTTTGGTAGATTACAACATCAGCGTGATAAAATTATAGCTGCGGCAATTTTTACACACAAAAAGAAATTTAAGCAATATGGTCTCACAAATGTTTGTATATATTCGTATATTTATACTTGTCAACAGTAAAGCTAAAGGAGTTTGTCTTCACTTTCCTGTGGATGATATTGTGCATTCTATAGAGTTGCGTTCAATTTTGAGCATATCGTTTTGCACCCATGTTACATATGAACATTAGTGATGAATAATATCCGTTCTACGCCAATACAGAAGTTGCAATAAGTTGATCGTGGTGCGGATAATTCTGCAGCTCTCAGCATGCACGTCATTGTAATATTACACTCAGCCTAAAGGTATGACCATAGTCGCCAGAAGCATTAAGGCGGCATCACCTAATTTGTTGTGGGATCTAAATAGCATGAACAGAAGAGAAATGCAAAGCGGTGTGCTTAGAGGGCACCTTGTTCAGGAAAAGGCAGGCGCCCTAGTCCATTTCAAAGGCCAACATATAGAAGTCGTGGCACGTTGCCAATAGCGTTCTGAGGCTCATAGATGCCATAAGGGGTGTTCACGCGGTTCGGATGAAGAGCATCTCCTGGAAGCTTTCAGCAGAATTGGCGCCTTTACTATGCAAAAATATAAAGCTCACATGGGCCTCATTTCATTGTAAAAGAAATGACACCAAAATGTAAGCGCTCACCCAAAGTGGGTCACTTAGGCTTAGAGACTCGGTTAGACGAGGAAATCGTTACACTATAATGAAGAAAATAAAAACACGCTGTGTTTTAAGGCTACGAAAAGCACGTTCAAAAATTCCTCGTTGAAAAAAAGAACAGTTTTAAGCACTTGAATAAAACACAGGTTGCGACATTCAGCCTACAACCTTCACTTAGAACTTCTTTGTATATCACCGTTCTTTGCAGCACTCAGGCAATGCAGTGATCAATCAATCATATTTTCGCGTCATATAGCCAAGTTCAAAGATTAACGCCAAACTGCTCAGCCAAATTCTAATTCCTTCCGTATAAGTTGTGTTTGCTCCCGCATTATTTCAGAGTTTACAGCACAAATGCTAACGTGCACCGCAGCAAGACATGAAACATTGATCGTTTCGCTCGAATGTCGCTCACACCAGACGCTGTTTAATTAAAATTAATTTGGCCAGCTCGCAAGTGTTTCGCATCTGCGGTGTTGACGAGGACGTAGACAATGCACCTAATTTCTATTTGCAAATGGTACACAACCCCCTGACATGAGCATCGCTCTCTAATTAAACTTGTGACACCACACGCGACTTGAGCTGCAGAGGGCTGTTGGACCGTGGCTGAGTAGTGGCTTCGAATTGCGACCTACTAATACGGCTATAGTATTCCTGTGGGACACATGCCTCGACTAGACTCTATACATAACTTGCGTGCGACTGTTCATGTGGCTCGCATGCATCTGTTTGTATCTGAGCGTGCCCGGTTTTTTTTCCCTCACTCCCTTTCTTTCATCGCTCCACATCTGAGTTGGAGTTGTGTGCCAAGCTTGTCGTGGTAGCCTCTTCAAATGCCATTACACTGTCTCTCGCTATAGCTCTGTCTCTGGGCCTGTGTACGCAAAGGTTCTTACACCAAAACTGTTCGCCTACGGAGCAGCTGATAGCCAATTGTGAAGTTGGACATAATATTAGTGAACCCGGCCCGTTCGTTGTTGCGTCCATTTGAGAACGAGAAGAAAGTTGCACGCCTGAACCATGGCGTAATGAATATGTTTTGCTCATTCCTCCCTTTAATTCTTGGTCTATTTAATATATGTTCTTACCGGAGCAGGCTTTTAACTATTTGCGTCTCTAAATGCACAATACCATTGAGACGAAAGCGAGCATCTGAGCAAACGACTGTTTTTTTTTTAAATCTTATTTTACTTTACTGATGAAACCGGTGCTTCACTTTCGGCGGTGAATTTATAATAAAAATGAGAATTTTTTTCCAGAACTAGATGAAATATACGCTCTTTTTTCTATGAAGCTTTAGATGTCATAGTGTACATACATAATAATGACAAATTGTAAAAAAGAACACTAGAACTAATAACTTGAATAGAAGAACCATAAGAAATCTCTGAAAAAAACATGTAACAATCTGTAGCCGAAATGTAGAATTTTTTTATAATATGCAAACAAAGAGAGAGCTTTGGTCAGAAAATTTCGTGTTTGCCTGTCCGCGCAGAAAAGTCAGAGATGACATAATTTTTTTTTTTTGCACCCTGGTAGACCGGAAGTTACGAAGTTCATTGAATTATTGATTTTTAAAGCTCCAAAGCAAGAAAAGTGCCAAAGCAGCCTTACTGGAGGGCTCCGCATTGATTTTGAGACCCCCGGCTTCTTTAACGCGCATCGAAAACTCGAAGCACGAGTGGTTTTGGCAAGTGCTGGCAAGTTGTAGCCCGTTCATATTGATCAGTACACGCTGAAACTCGGACTAAGGAAGAAATTGACGGCACAAACACTCTTTTTCAACTTGGAGTTTGCTACATACACAAGAAGATCTATATATATATATGCCAGAGGAAAGCACCCTTATCCTACACACACAAAAAAGGTACACATGTCTAGAAAATTTTACAGAATGCGCCCCAGCACCGAGACAAAGAAAATCACTTGAGAAATGCTCTAGTAATCAGTGTAAGGCCTTTAATAGCAGACAAAATTGTCAATTCAAGCCAAGTGTTGTCGGAAAATATAATCTTTCATTTTGGCAGCGTGGTTGGTCGACGGTAGACGGGCACACTGTTTTGCAATTAGCCTCCAGTGGAAGGTTTAAGTGCGCATCCCAGTGCGCATCCCCGACCTTGGCCAGGAATTCGCATTTAGGAAGGTTGAGGCAGCGCCACATAGAGCCTGGGTTTTTACGTCGTGGACTGTGAGGAGGCTCGTTTTACTGGTGTTACCCAGCACTGGCAGGCTGCCTACAAATGGCCAATGATATAGCATTGAACTTTGTGCCGAGAAATTTAAGTATACGGACAGTCGCAGCCAGCCCCTTCATGTGCGACGCGCTCGGGTTCACAGTTTGATTACGGTCGATCAAAAAGTGTAATCGTGTGATCGTTGTGAAACGCCTTAAATATGTTTGTGAGGGCAGATTAAAAAAACATTTTCTAATTTGTGTTCATCTTTTCTAACCTTTCTACATCACCGAACAGTTGACCTCATTAAACTCTCTGCCTTTTATTTCTCATTTTTTCTCTAACGGTCGGGAAATCAACCTGTGACCACGTGCTCAGCAGGAGAGCCTTCGCACCTTCTTTGCGACCTTCCGGGTTAGGTCGCAAAGAAAGTGGGAAGATGGATCCAGGTTATCAGGAGGAGAGATCATAGAATATGACCTTAAAAGAGTTCTGAGAAATATTACGCGCTAGCGCATGAAGCAAGCTACTCATGAGCCTGTGCTAAAGGGCTGACACAAAAGCTTACGAGACGCAAAATGAGCTACATACCACGCCGCTCCGTCCACTGTTGTTTGCAAATAACGGCTATGCTGAAACGAAGTGTTGCTTGGCGCCAGCTTTATGGCGAGTTAGAGTCGCTTCAGCTACATCACTCAATCACATTTTTATCAAGCATGTATCCACCGAACTTGTTCCAAAGGCTAGTCGGTTAAGAAATGAATTTTGGGGTTTTACGGGACAAAACCACGATCTTACAATGAGGCGCTCCGTAATAGCGTACTCAGGACTAATTTTGAGCAGCCAGGGTTTTCTAACGTGTACCGAAATATAACTACATGATCATGTTTGCATTTGTGTGGGCACGTGGCTGTTATCAACCCACAACCTCATGTTCAGCAGCGTGACGCCATAGCCAATAAGCTGCTGCTGCAGCTACTACTTCAAAAGGTTAACATAGCGCTCTCACTGTTGGTGACATAGGAGGAGCATTAACACTTCGTTTGACAGGACCAAGGTTTTCTTGTAGCGTTTGTCAGTCAGCTTTCCTGATTCTGTCGTGTTAACCCTACCGTTATTGCTTTTCCCGAAGGCTGCCCGTGCACGAGTAAGCACATTATACGCAGTGTTGTGTTTAGGCCAGTGTCACAATAATAACTGGCAATAACCGAAATAAAAGGGATGTAACATGTTTAATTAACATTAGATAACTTGAAATATACATACGTAACACCAGAGTCATGTGATAATAAATGAATCCGCCCCTACTAGAAAACACCTTATACGTGCGCAAATATGCATTGGCTAAACTATTACCGGTTCGCTCTGCAGCAAGATTGCATCGCGAAAGTGCAGATTGCCCGAGCGAAAGTTCAATAAAAGTGTCCATTTGCCACGGCTCCTGTCGGTACGAAAACTTTCTCGATTCGACCAACACGCTAACCCATAGAGCACGTAACACGCAATGAATGTAAGCTTTCTGGTGCACTTGAACCCTATAAAATTCCAATTAAATCTCAAAACAGAAGTCGCGCGAATAAATAATAAAGTCTGTATCTTTCCCAAAGCCAAAATGCGAAAGAAAAAAGCTGACCAGACTGTTGTTCACAGAACAAAGAAGCTAGGTGAATGGCGTTTTAATTTCTGCTGATCGAATCTTCGGACCATTTCTTTCTTTTTTTTTTTTTGATCACCCCTATTTACCCCGTTCTTGGCGAGTTCCTTCACTTTCGCTACATCCTGAAGGCATTTTCACGCTACAGTGGGGTTTTCAGAGAAAATGAAATTTCGCTGCCTTGTAGACGGAAAGAGCGAATATCGGCACCGTCTTTCTGGTAACGTGAAATTGCTTTGTCTCGGTGAGAAAGGAAATATACGGACGCCGGAGTGTCGGGAGGCACGGCTTCTACTGTAAGGGCAACACAAGGAAGCGGCAAGGTTAGCGGGTCTTCCGTATTTTTATTGTCATGTTTACTTCTAAATGTTGTTGTCTTTACGATGAACAGGACAGTGGGATTGCCATGGTCGAGAGATAAAATACCGCGGCAGCATGTGCAACGCTGTCAGAATCCTGACATTGAAGAACCTTTTTGTGTAGCCGCATTTACTTGCATGTGGTAAGCTGGAGATACTGTATACAGTAGAATTGACGGGAAAATTATGCCATACTTCGTGATATTGAAGACGTCGATTTAATGTAACGATGATGATGATGACGACCTTATCATCTCTGGCGCATACCCTCTCACGGGGATCGGCCAACAGTCGGGCAGATTTTACATACGTGCTAAGTGAATAAATTTTGCAAATGTTTAATTTTGGTAAATGTACTAAAGCGAATAAATTCTAATACGATTTAGTGAACAATAAATATATATAAAAAGTAGGCATACTACTACAAGAGGCAGTAAGCATGGGCGCTATAACGTAAAATCATTCCAAACTGTTTTGATTCCAAACTCCTGACGTCAAATTTACGTAACCACCAACGCAAGCATTGGGCGGTGACCCGCAGCGTTGTCTGAACAACCCAATCAAAGACTTTCCTCGTTTATACTAGGTCACCTTTGTTCGCTTTCAAAACCAATAACATTGTCTACACTCAGCGGTTTTTCTTATCTAATTGGCTGAAAAGAGGCGAGGAGCACGCTCTAGTGGAGAGGGTTTCGATGGGGCCGAGCCAGCACAGTGAAACTAGACAACCGCATGAAGAGGCTGGTGCCGGCTTTTCCAATTGGTCCGCTTCGCCTTACTTAGCTTGCGCAAGGTGGCTGGTCGAAAATCATGGCGGCGTGCAACGGAAGGATAAGAATGCAGCTGAAAGGGATCCTCAGCATGGAAGTGTTGGCAGAGCGATGTCGTATGCATGCCGAAAGGGCTCGATGACGGTTTACTGCCACGCAAAACGTTTATCATGCGCAAATAAATACATGCTCACCGGCAGGTGCGAGTAGAGAGGGCCTGAGCGATCGGCGGGCAGCCATCTTCTAATCCTTTCGGAACGGGGTAGTCTGTGGCTATACGGAAAATTTTTCAGTTTTGTTAGGCATATTAATGCAGTTTTTTCGCGTACACGTCAGTTTGACGTAGTGAGTTTTCGCTGTTTTGTGACGTCGCGTGACAGACAGGCGAAGTGGGCGTAGCGAGTAACCATTGGACCAATAACACAGGGCTGTTAGTGAAAAGGCGTCGAATCGGGAATGATTACTTTTTATTTGCGCCATTTAATTATGCATAATCAGTGTGTACACGTTATATCAGATGGGGAGCTATCACGGTTTTTGTGACGTCGCGTGACAGACAGGCGAAGTTGGGAGTGGCCGGAAAACGTTTTCACCAATCGTGGAGGCTGATTGCAGAAATTGGAATCAAAATAGTTTGGAATCATTTTACGTTATAGCGCCCCTAATGATTAATGGAATAATATGATTAACAATGGAACCGGTTTGATTCAACGATGAATTTCTATATGGCGATGCATACATTCCTGTGTGAGTGTCCAAGCACAGGAGCTTTAGTGGAACCTTAGATGTACCTACAGGATGCATTTCTTTCCTTTTTTTTTTTACTATACCATTTTAGTATAAATATACTAGCAAAGCAGCGAACGGGGCGCTTTTACCAATTAGTTCTTAGGTGAGGTGGACGTACTTTGCCACTATTAACACGAGTTTCAGAAGCCTAATTAACGAAAATTTCGGTTAACTTTTTTTATTAGAGTGCTGGGGCAGTTGTGGATGATGATGATATGGGGTGGTAATGGCGCAAGGGCCAGGTCTAGTCAAAGAGCACCATACAGTTGTTTATATGACATATTTATAGGCAGTAACACTTCAATTCACCCCCACAAAAACATCTTGGAAACCACACCCAGTTCGCGATATTAATCAGCGAATTCGAACGCTCAATCCAAGAAATAATGAAGCCAAGTGCTCCGGGAACGCAGGAAAGGCTGCCCCGCTATCACATCAGACGGAAACGCCCCTTGACGAAGTTTGAAACTGAACGTCACGGCCAGTCTGGGCAGGTAAAGATACGGCGCGTTTTGTCTAGCAAGCCTCTTCCACGAAGTGCGGTATACAGGGTGTTTCAGCGAACACTTTCCGAAATTCTTAAAGGTTGCCTGTGGCAGATAGCACAATTCTAGTTCATGAGCTGGTCTACTCGAAGAGGCGGACATTACATGCACAAGAAATTGAAATGTATAATCGAATAATTCACAGAAATTCACTAAATAAGTTTTTAACTGATTTCCTGATGGCCCATATTGCAATTTACAAATTGTAGCCGTGGAGTTCGCAAGGCGGATCAACTTGGAACGAATTCTCGGGATGACACCAGTTTCGAGATATTAATTCCCGAACTTTGCGGAGAAATGCATTGGCGTTCCAGTTAGGTTCTTACCAAAACGTCGCTTTATGCATTGAAGCACAAAATTAACTGGAACGCCAATGCATTCCTCCGCAAAGTTCGGGAATTAATATCTCGAAACTGGTGTCATCCTGAGAATTAATTCTAAGTGCATCCGCCTTGTGAACTCCACGGCTACAATGTGTAAATTGCAATATGGGCCATCAGGTAATTAGTTAGAAACTTAATAAGTGAATTTCTGTTATTTTTCGATTATGCATTTCAATTTTCTGTGGAAGTAATGTCCGCCTCTTCCACTAGACCAGCTCATTAACTAGAATTGGGCTATCTGCCACAGGCAACCTTAAATAAATTTTGAAAGTGTTCGCTGAAACAGCCTGTATATATCAGTATTTGCTGCGACATGCTATCGTTCAGACTTCATCGCAAGCTTTCTCACGGGGCATTTCCGACTGACGGTACAGTGGAGTACGCTCGGTTTTGATATTGCCTCGATTGAGCCATGAAATTTGACTATGTATATATTGAATTGCAGGCTATTTGCAAACTTTAAAAAAATTGGCTGCATGAGAATGTGACTGCCTTCAAATATGCCATATAAGTAACTGTCCCAAGGCGGCAATTAGAAAAATGGTTAATTGGTCTTATCAAACTCACGTTATTAGCAGGAAAGCATATCCGCCATGCCTAGGAAATTCCCCGCAAGAAGACCAGAATCAATACTTTCATTGCATTTTATATAACATATGAATAGATTAAAAAAGAACGTTGTATGTAACCCCCCCCCCCCCCCCGCGTACTTTTTCTTCCTTGCCCTCTGAATTATACTACTTTTAAATTTTTAAGGAAGACCCCAAATCACACATTTATCACACATTCATTCAATACTTAATTAGTAGGTCCTGTAAGACATGTGGGCTAAGAGAAAAAAGAACACCCAATAATTCAACAGCTTGCATGTGATGACTTGCAGGAGCAGAGATTGTACATTCGAAGTATCTGACCTGTTGTTTACTGTGCGCCGGTAATCCAGTGAAGCGGCAGAGCAGTGAGAGTGGTATGTGAGACAATAATTATTGTATTACTAATATATAGGAAAATTCCCAATGACCTATTTTCTCGTACACGCTTTTCGGGGTACTTACAATGCTACAGCAAATAGCTTCCATCCAGCCATCAGCTTATCGTCTGCACGTACAATTGAGGGCAAGAAATGCGAAGACAATAACTTTAAACGTGCGTATATACCGGAATACAACCGCCGCCCCATATCTACTGTCCTAACTACAAACTAAAAGTTATATTTCTCAAACTCGACTTCAATTAAACGAAGACATTTAATATCCCTGGCGGGTGTTACCGTGGAACCTACGCAAGAAACAGAGTTGTACGAACATGATAAGAGCCAACTTTCAATGCAACGAACTTTCTCGCGACATGGCGGTGCCTTTCGGGCTCACGCTGGCCGAGTTGAGAAGTTGCCCGGCGGGGATATTGTTCCGCGTCGCCATCGACACCGGGATCTGAGCTAAAATTTAATCAACTGTTGCCGATCAAGAAACGAGAACGTCTTCCTGAAACCATCAGTGCAGAAAACTGTGACCTCTGTTCTTCTTCTTCCCGAGGCTGCGCAGGTCATTAAATGGGCCTGGAATTCATGGAAGTTGTAACGACATGGTCAATAATTGCTTCAGGTCTCCCTTAAATGTTCGAACAAGGTTTTTGTTCTTGATAGAAGTCTGTTGAAAATATGTGGATGAATTACGTAGTTTCATTTAAACATACTTTTTTTTCTTCTGCACATTGGGGTATCTGCCTATTCACATCACCTTTATTCCCCAGTGAACTACCTTCAGGTTCGGCCAGTTTTCATTTATCTCCGTGATTAGCTCAGTTTCTGGCGAGTGATGCCTTCGCCCTCAGGCGACACAGCGTTCCTATACCACAGGCAGCGAGTTGATGCATTATGCAGCAGTCCGCACAATATAACCGAAACTCGAAATTCTGAAGATATATGTGTTTAGCAGACGCAGTCTAAGATTATTTTAAAAAATTGCAATGCTTACTGAGGAGACCAGCATTCCTCCAGCCCTATTCCTTTCTATTACCTTTTCTTACTGTTTTTCACTGAGCACTGCAATTTTTTTAATATTTTCGTGGCTCCAAATAGACCAAGTTCGATAATATACACTGTTTATACAATGTTTATTTCGCTCTACATAAGTTCGTGTAAGTCAGTGGAACGTTTTAGCAAATGTGTTCCGCCGAGTCGGTGGAACCTACGCAGAATGAGAGTAAGACGTTTCATTAATTAGTAGGTGCAACTTACGTGAAGCAAAATTAAGAGTGTTACGCTGTAACAGAGGCTAGAAGCTCGATCGAAGAAAAGGCCAACACTCTAAGACATTCGTTCCGCATAGCTTTCACTTAGTAAATTGAAGATTTCTTGAAAAAAAATCCGCTTAGATTGTAGAACGAGATTAAGAGTCTACTCGATCGCTTTTATTGCCCCTGAAGAGCTTACAGATTCCCCAATTTGCGAAAAAAACGTCGCATTATCTAGCCATAGCAGTGGTCACAACAATGAACCTGTAAAAAATTGTATTATCATCTCATCCTGCATACCTAACAATCGTTAGAACACGGCGTTGGCGCACACGCTAACACTGCAAGGTTAACGTATTAAGAGACATATGCAGATTAATAATTTAAAGGAACTTTGGAACATTGATTCTTGCAACGGCGTGCGATCAGCATTTTTTTTCTTGCTTTCATGTATTATTACCTTGAGTTTCGTTCTGTGATACGGCATTATAAATACATCGATTGAAACATTGCGCGAAATATAAGTTTCAGATTTCCTCACAAATCTCTGCTCTCTGATTAAATAGTTGAGTTAAAATGCACGTTTTATTGATCCTCACAAATGCATATAAGTTTTCAAATCAAAGGATAACAATAAGAATAAATAACTTTAGCAAGTAGACTCAGTGAAAGCGTAGCAGTATTTCAGTCTCTGGAGTCATTAATCATTCTCTGCCAACAGCGCTCCCAGGCATCGATCATGAGGCTTTTTCTTCAATGTTACTGGACATGATTCAAAGATTCAACGTCGGTTCCCTCCGTATACACAACATTTCTGTAGTGCCTTTTCCGATATATGTGTGCATTTCTTCCCCTTGCACCTCCTTTTTAAATTGAGCTGTGGCTGCAGCAGCTTCGCAATGCCTTGATAATAAAAAAAAAGGAAACGCCGCCTAATATCCAGTTTCACGAGGCATACAATTACTTCGGGACGACATGGGATTGTTGTAAGGTGCACAAAGCACCGGAGTTTGATGAATAGCTTATTCATGCAGTATAAATCAGAAATATACAGAATGTGTTGTAACGACTGAATTCGTGCCAGCTAAGTCTGAATGTTGGGGTGAATTAGCAATTCTTTTGCATGCAAGGCAAAAGAAGTTGATTTGTTTACCGTACCGGAAAACCTCTGAGCAAGCGGCACCGATGAATTTGCGTGCCCAGGCGAGTGCCAATAGATTGAGATCTCTGTGAAGAATAGGTTGGCGGCTACCACGTTTAGATAAATGGGCACTGGAGAGCAAAACCAACTCATTGTTTACTCTACATGGTGACCTTTCTTTCAAGATTGTTTACGGTAATTTCTTTGGCGAATCAAAGTTGGTTAGTAGACAAGAAAATTAAAGGCAAAGTATATCTTATCCTAATTTTGAGCACGGCCCGAAGCGCCGTAGATTAGTGGGATGTCAAGTATTTCGATGTGCTTGCGCATATTTCAGCCGTTTCATTTTTTTGTAATTCTCAACGCTTTCCAGGTTGTTCTTTCGGCTCCATTGGAATGTAATGGAATTTTGCGGATAGATGAAGAGTTACGTAATCTGGAGCACAGGCTGTGCCAATCTATAGATATGGAAATAAGGTAGCGTGTGAAGTAATGCGCGTTACATCGCAAATACGGTTAGTGCCAAGCATGAATTAAGTTCTTTATTTAAAGAAGAAATATATCAGAGATAACTTTGCTTGCGTAGGTAATTAAACACGCACTTCCGTAAACTGGCTTTAGCATCTGATCCGACGAGAACGTAGAAGCGCATTATACTAAACTATATAGCGTAGTTTAATGAAATATGAACGTTTACCACCTAACAAGTGTTTTCCTCAGGCAAATAGATAGAAACGGATCATATAATACGCTGTTATTCTCAGACATTTGGAGGTATCAAATCTAGCATTGAGTGATATCTCAATACCGCATAACACATAATTATCTTTAGAGCACAAAATACCAGCCACATCACTAGCTCTAACGCTAAATATGGCGCTTTGTGTTGAAAGTTTTCAGCTTCTGCAGTATAATAAAGTGAGTCATCTAATCATAACGACGGAGGCTGTAGAGTTATCAGCGCTTTTTTCATAGCAATTGCCTCAAGGCAATTACTATGACGAAGCTGTAGGCGACAATATCAATATTAGTACAGAGCCCAATTTCTCCATGTTCTCTGCTAACAATAACACACGTAACTGTCTCAATTATGTTCATATATCCGGCGGCAAAAAAGGAACCCATTATGAACAGCGTGTAAACCACAGCTCATATATTAGTTGTTGGTAGTAAAATAAAAAAAAAAGAATTGCAGCCTCACTGTCTCCAGCATAAATGCGAATTTTGATAAAAGAACATCCAAAATGCAGTCAACTTGCATTTTTCTCAGTAGATGCTACCGTCTAAAGCGCAGTCATGAAACGCAATTTTTTCATAGAGCTGGTTCAAGGAAATTAAGGTTTCTTCAGCGCAGGTGTTTAACTGAGGATGTGAACATATACGGGGTAGGTATGTTCCCATGATCTTAACCATGTAATTCCACTAGCGCAATGGAAATCTAACACGGACAGTATTTCTTCTTCCGGAGGTTTCCGACCACTTAAGCGTGAGAAGAAATAGTCTTTTTTTTCTTTTGTTAATAAACAGCGCAAAATAAGTGGTTCTTACAGTATATTGCTGCCGAGGTGCACAGTAATGGTGAGCGAGTGCACGTCGGTACCGAAGCGGACGGTGGTTTTATTAAATATTTTATTTTTCTGCATGAGTATCGACCGCTCATCTAGGCTTCGACATTATTAAGGTTGCGTAAACGGTTATTTCGCAGGCTCCAGAAGTATAGTCAAATACAAGAACACTTAGGCATAATGCTGACAGATTTCATTCATTTTTCGGATGAGTGCTGTTATGGAAGTCTATAAAGATGTATTTTGTGAATGAATACGAAAAAGTGCGCACAATATCCTTAATAGGTACGCCTATAGACTGTACCCACTGATTGTTACAAACACACGTATAAGCTCGATGGAACACTAGAGACCGGTTGAAGCAAGGGGCAAGACCTCCGACGAACTAAAGCTACAAACACAGTTCGGTGCAGCAAAAGTGAAGGCGATACCAGCATCTTCATATCGCTTTGAAGATCACATCCAGTGTCTCGTTAATACCGTGTCTCGTACATGTCACCCAATTTGGGTGGACGCTTGCCAAAGAGGTTGCATTTCCTGGAGATAACAATTCAATCATACTAGAGCTCATGTCACCGTAATTATCGTGGAACTGCTACATGGAAAACTCAAAGCTTAGCGTTATTAGATTATATTATTGCGTTAGTTGATATATTTTATCTAGAATTTTAATTAGCAATTACGTTTGATGACGTATACCGAGCCTGCCAAACCGAAATGTGTAGGTGGTTTCAGGAACAAGCAGAATATTTTACTACACATCGATTTCAGCGCCTGCTTTCTCGTATAATTGTCCTGTTAAGCAATCTGGTACCAACGAATGCTTTGGAGTTGCTTCTTTAGTGTCCTCGCCTTGGATACTCCAGTTCATCTAACTATAACGAACTCTGCTTCTTGCGTTATTATAAGCTCGTCTGGTGCGAGTTCTGCAAGTCTGATGGCGGGCAGCGACAATGCAGTTCGCCAAAAGGACAGCCATAAATAAGGCGTAAAATGCTGTTGCAATAGCGGCGCCCCGCCATCTAGCATACTATGCAAAACATGACAAAATGAACGATATTTTCCCGTGGACATTGTTGCGTATTAATTTCTGAAGTGCCTTACTCCAGCAAGAAAAAAACTTGAAACGAGCGCACATGTGTAGCTACATTTACTTTTAGTTCCCAGTAAAGGGAAGTCAGATTGGTACTCATTACCACGAGGGAGCCGTCGTATGGGGGCGGGGGTTATGTGGTGTGGACATTACTAGTATTCCCTTAACGCAATAGGGCGGCAAGACAGCACAAGTGTGGTGAAAAGCACATTACCTTTTAAAAGGGCGCTGGAATTACCAGAAGCTATCCGAGTAGCTCCATTTACCTATCTCAACAAAATCGAAAACACGCTAAAAGAAAACTGATGTATAAAATTTATTCAAGGGGAGATCAATCAATCAATCAATCAAATTATTAATCGCTTTTATTTTTAATTTCACCTTGAAAAAGGCATCAAGACGGTTTCGAGGTCATGCACTCAGCTCAAACGAGCATCCGAAAATCAATGCATCTTCTTATAAAGGAAGCAGAAAAACGAGTGACAGCAAAGACAGCTATAGTATCTATAATTAACGTATTTTTACATCACCGTTCAGCACCATTCAACACTCCACAGTGAATGCCTTAAAGATCATGCTTTTTTACGCTTTGTGCAGGTTGCTGCAGCAATACATTGGCGCTCTTGGACCTCCTGCAGACACCTATTAGGGGACGTTCGACTATGATCACGCGGTTTGAAGACCTGTGTCACTGAGGCATGCGCTCGTTCACCGCAATGTTCTCGTCTGTCAAGCCGAGTTCATCGGATAGCATTCCTCCTTGATCTCAAAACACGATGGTGAGACCGAACACAAGAACCATGGACGAGGATGACGGAGTCCTCTGGACTTCGGCGCCCTTGCCCAGCGCGACAACTGTTGCTGATGCAGCTAATACGTCATCATTTCAAGTCACCGATGTGGTGGAAGCCTTTCCAGGAGGAATCGCAATGTCCGTGCAGGAAGCCATAGCCACCGCTCTCTCGCTAAGCTTCATCACCGTCTTCACCGTGGTCGGCAACGTGCTGGTCATTTGCTCCGTCTTCAACCACAAGCCGCTGCGCACCGTACAAAACGTATTCCTCGTCTCTCTGGCCTTGGCTGACATTGCAGTTGCGCTTCTCGTCATGCCTTTCAACGTGGCGTACTCGATAATGGGCCGCTGGGTCTTCGGCCTGCATTTCTGCGAGTTGTGGCTCACCTGCGATGTCCTCTGTTGCACGGCGTCCATCCTAAACTTGTGCGCCATAGCGTTGGACCGGTACTGGGCCATACACGACCCCATCAACTACGCACAGAAGCGCACGCTACGACGGGTGCTACTCTCCATCTTTCTGGTATGGGTCATCAGCGCCCTCATCTCGGTGCCGCCTTTGATCGGCTGGAACGACTGGCCCGAGCAATTCGACGAGACAACACCTTGCCGACTCACGCAGGTTTGTGGCGGCTAGTTTTCATGACGTATATGGTTCCCAGACACTGAAGTCAAGCATGTTCATTGTAGCTGTCATTCTTATCTTATTCAATTTCTTGAGTGTTTGCTTGCAAGGAACCAAATTGTTACAACGTTAAAGTGTGTTCATGGATCTGATGCGTGTTTAAAAATATAAAAAACGTGCAAAGTGTTCACGTTTTAAGTTATGTTCATTGCCATTTTAGCAGGCACGTAAAGCTAAATATTCGAAAGTATAAGGCAAATGGAGTACAGTTCCCGGCTGACTGGAATCGCAAGTACTTGGAACCGATTGTCATAACATTGACTATGCTTGGTGAAAGACTACGATGCGCGACTTGAGTTTGGGTAAGAGTCAGACGTTTACAGAGGGTTGTCTCTTTAAAGAGACATAATAAGTTCGTGCACAAAAGTTTGTGAGTTCAGTGCAATTGATGCTTTGGGCCAACACAGAAGTCTTCATGCATGCTACTGCATCACTTAAAGAGTTGATAAGTTCGTAAATGTATAGTGCACGTAGGTAATTTATTTTCTAACTACTTTAATAATTCTGTCTCGTTCAAAGAAAACGTTTGTTCTTTTTCATCTCGCTCAAGAGTGACCGGCTAACACAGTGAAAAAATAGCGACTGTCTTTCAACTTCTTGAGCTGCCTTGCTCAAAAGACGCTGAGAATAGAAACACTTTAATAAGACCACTTTAATGCGCACCGGATGTACCAAAATAAGCAGGACATTTGTATGCCCAAAACGATAAAATTATCCGCTTCAGAACACCTGCATCAATCTCCCATACGGATTTTAAAGTTCAATAATAGTTCACGCCACTGTTTGCGCAGGAGACCGGCTATGTCCTGTACTCGGCCAGTGGGTCATTCTTCATCCCGCTGCTCATCATGAGCATCGTGTACCTCAAGATCTTTCTGGCTACACGCCGTAGGCTGCGGGAGCGGGCCAACGCCGCCGCCAAGGTACCGAGCTCGGCTACCCGCTGTCCTGCAAGCGCCGAGCCGTCGGTTGCGCTTCTTCAAGAACGCCACCCTTCGTCATCAGAGGAAACACCTCCTCCACAGCACCGCGGGCAGGCCAGGGAAAGCCGGCCTTCGCTCGCCGACACCAGCGTTACGCTGGAGCAGAACGGCCGGCCGCCCAGCGTCAAGGTGTTCACCTGCTGGGAGGAGCGGCAGCGCATCTCGCTCTCCCGCGAGAGGCGAGCCGCTCGGGTGCTGGGCATCGTGATGGGAGTGTTCGTGCTGTGCTGGCTTCCATTCTTCATAATGTACGTGACGGCTGCCTTCTGCGACGAATGCGTCCAGTCCGACCGCCTCGTCAACTTCATCACCTGGCTGGGCTACGTGAACTCGGCACTCAACCCCGTCATCTACACCGTGTTCAACACCGACTTTCGTCGCGCCTTTCGCAGCCTTCTCTGCTCTGGAACGCGCAGGACGCATTTGTGAGGAATGCGATGCCTTCCCTTTTCGATGGTGTGCGCGAGCGCAGACACAAAACTGTGAGAGGCTGTTGTGCAGCGCGTATTGTCAGTATATTGTGATGGCGCAGTGCTTCAAGTTGAGTTTGTATCGTAAACTTGTAACGCGTACTGAACTACGGAGCGTGTGATGACGGCGGTGGCGCTGTGTGAAATATTGCAGGGAAAGTTGTGGTGCTTGTGAATATCTCAAAGAAGGAACACTTTGTGGGTCTTGCTGTTTTAGATTAACGGAATCGCAAAAAGCTGGTTTCGCTGTAGCCTTAATTAGATTAGGCCCAACTACGTGTTTAGACCAGCCCGAAGAAGAGTTATAGCATGCAGGGTTGCTCTTTGTTTTCGTGTTTTGTCGTACTGCAGTGTGGCACAGTGAATTATGCTGCTTCTGAATCACCCAACGAAGGAACGCGCTAGGAGCTCTCTGGAGTTTTAGGTTAACACAACTTAGCAGTAGCCGTAATTATGCGCATCAACGTCGTATAAGCCGGCGTCCAGAATGCGTACAGTATACGCGATGAAACAGCACATTTTGTGATGACGGCGCTCATATTTAATGCAAAAAATTACGTTTCTAATTCTGGCAGATGTTATATTTCTTATATGTCTTTATATCAGTGCCAAACAAAATTGGGCACTATCGCAATAATATTTCAACGGTGTTATTACTTCGATGGTTCTAACGCAAAAAATCCATAGTTTAATTTGAACACACATAAGCGGCAAAACTGTCTCCTACACTTTCACAAGTGTTTCTCGTACAAAAAAACTGAGAAGGATGCCCGGCTAAGAAAAGCAAATTCTGACACTATATATATTTGAACCAACAGGTAGCGCCAAATTATTATCCGCCGTAACTAGTGCGGTCGTACAGAGTTCGAGAAAATAGGAGGGTGATCATATTCTTTGCAGTCCTACCATCGCTAAATGCTGGAGGCTAGGTTGCAACAGCTGGGAAAAGTACTAGACATTCTGATAATATAACTGCATTTTGATTACCTTATCTGGTTGACGTAGGATGGGCTAACCTTTGAACAGCCTGAATAAATATCGCCGAGCAAGCTCCGTGACAAAATTTTTATTGAACATATCGTACATCCTCGGCGCCTTTATCGTCATTCCAGAAGTAATAAATAATAACTGAGGGTGCAATACAGCTTTACGCTACCTATGCTGTTTCAATATGAAGTCCTGGTTTGAAGAAAAAGTGCTTACTCTGTATCCAGGGCTAAACCAGAAAAATATTTTTAAGGTTCAGTTTATTGGATACTTAGTAGGGGTATCACTGCGTATCAACTAGGTTTGTTTGATACGCAGTTAATCTAAGTTACTTTGTCGTGTCCCAGTCATGCGTGAATTCGTATGTGTGCTTCGTGTAGCTCGTAGTATTTAGATAGCACTTGTTGGAAGAGCAAAGGTTTCTTCTGTTGATGAGAGTGTAGAGAAAGCAGCTCGAGCCTTGACGGCGAGCAACATCTTCCTTAGCGGAGGATGGGAGAACGGAGCCTTAACGCGGCTCTAAACCGCTCTCCTCTGCCGCTAAAACTAAGTGCGCGTTCGTACCTTATCGACGGGGGCTCTCACTCGCAGGAGTATCGTCCTCGCAGTCTCGTCGCGTGTCTATACGTATGTAACTCCGTGACACCTGTCGCCTTCCTTCTAGTTGCGTCAGCACTGGCGCCATAGATCATAATGTTTCGTGAGCCTTGTATTTATTCCCACCCAAAACAGATCCCCACGCATATGTGTAAACATACCTTTTTGACAGAAAAGTCTATATCAACAGAATAAGTGACTGAATACAGCATTTATTATAGAAATTTCTATAATTATAGGAAAGTATCAATGAGAGAATTGTAGGTCAACATGAGAAATTCCCGACACTTCTTTCTGTTGCTCAATACGTGCTACATAAAAGTGTTTTTCTGAGCATGAACGATGCTTGCGAATACACGCAAATTTCCTGGAGCGACCATTCGCGTGGCAATGTTGCCTGCAATTCCAGTGTTTCCATTCCGTTAGTGATCGTACTAGGGGAACAACGCAGATTGACGAAGACGCAGACAGGCACAAGAAAGGTGCACCTGCGACCGCAGTTACGGAAAATGACTTCCTTAAAGAAGATATGTGGTGGCTTAGCAAACTCCATTTGTAACTTATACCACCTCAATTGTTAACATAATGTTATTGGAAAGATTGCAAAGTATCAGCGGAACAAGGACATTAAGAAATATGGGCATTTCTATTGTACTAATCAGGCCAGTCTTCGTCTCTTCTGCAGCTCGGTACCAGGTAAGAGGAAATTAATGCCTAAGTGTAAAGGAGAAACCACGACACAATGTATCATCATTGTTTTAAATTAAAAACATTTAAATATTTTAAATACAACATGTAATGATGAGGATAAGTGCTTCACTTAAAGAACATATTTGGATGTAACACACAATATTGACAGAGGCAGCACATGTTACTCTTTATAGACTATTTGCTCATTTCTCACAATATCAGCAACAACTATACAAATGACAAAGAACTTATAAATACAAAACACCTATGAATACAAAATAGGGTATTATGTGGCATGACTACAGCACGAAAGATGACCACGTAATATTTAAACTCCGAGAGCCTTTCGTCTCTATCTTTAGAAACGTAGATACGCAACATAAGTCAACCAACCAGGCAACCAACCAGCTTTCTGCATTTGAACTCAGATGCACTGTTGGTATACTACTTCATGTGTGGACTATGTCACCAGGTTGCGGCCCGAAACAATTTACGTTTAGCAAATCATTGCTATGTGATGGTGACAATTTTCTGGGAATTCCATCTTTTTTAAAATCTTTCTATATGTCTTCTTTATCCATTTTTAAAGGTAATGTTTTAAATTCCCTGTTGCGATGGCAAGTCAACGGTCGGAATGTGAAAATCGAAAACAATCCCAATTTTATAGAACGGTATCAAATCTCAAGACTCTGCTTTGCCAAGAAAACAGCTGGGATGAACCCAGATGGCTCACTAATTAGCTCTCAGGTATGTCTTTAGAAGTAGCGAAAAATGAGGGCTTAATTATCACCCCTACGTGGAATAAAAGAGGGGCTAAGCACTGAACTTAGACAATGTCTCTCGGGTAATTTTCACAAAGCAATATACTCACCTTCGATGTCACTAACCAGGTCACTAAAAAGTGTTGAGAAATCCAGAACAGGTAAAGTTACAGTGAAGGTGACAAAAAACTCGCTAGCACTAACGACTTTACCAATAAGTTACCAACACCTTAAGAAGGCTGCCACCTTCGGGATTTACTGCTATACATTTTGCATAACGAATGTTTCAGCAGTTCCACTCGCAAAATACTTCTTCATCAGGCTGCCAAATTCTAGCTTTCTGGCGGAGTCACGCGGTACAGCAGTTGCCTTGAAAAGTTGAGGTTGTTGGGCTTGCTCCCCAAACCAGAATAAAGATATCACAGCAGTTTTTCAGACGAGCCGTAATGTATTTTCCTTGTGCCTAGTAATTTGCAAAAGTTCTTGCAAACTTTCTGTTTCAGTATTCAATTTTCACTTCAAAATTTTGTTCGAAATGCTCTAGTAAATGAAATTAACGCTTCTCGGAAGAAATAATTGTTATGTGAAAGAACGTGTTAAAATTGTCATGCAGAATTGTCGTGCAAGAATAGCCTAGGATGTGGTTATGGGTCACTGGAGTTATAGCATAGAAAATTACAACATTAAAATACATCATGGGACACGTAGCTTCGGTTTCTATCATTTAGGCTTTATTTTTTGGCACTGAGAAGGATGTCACACAGAAATATCAATCCATGGAGTAAGACTCATAATATATGTTCGAAACTTTCTGGTGCTCAATTACGTCATCATATCGTGGTGCACAAACGCATGCACAGCCCAATAACACCAAAGTAGTTGTGATTTTATTTAAAATAGCTTGATTTGGCAATTATCTTATTAAACAAATCTGCTTTCGAAAAGTTCACTGGTAATAAAGTAACCTGTTTCTTGCTCAAGAACTCAGTTGGTGTTAGACCAAATGAAATCTCTACGAAATTTATCATGTGTTCTACGGGTACATTGTGGCTTCAATTGCTACATCAAATGCAACAAAATTACAAAAAAAGAATAACACATTATCCTGGAAAAACAGCTCAGTGCAGAAATACTTCTGCACTTCATCAGTTTATGATTTTGTCGAGTAGCTGTGCATTCTCACTTATTCAGTCATTCCAACCAACAATTATTTATTAGCCCTAAAATAAGTGGTTGTATTTATCTGGAATTTAGGATATCCGCACGTAATGTCACGTTTTCCATACCAACTCCAAGTATTTTTACTAAGTGTCTTCTGTGTGATAAACGCTGTTGGTGCTACGTCGCTCATCTTTATTTAGATCATGTTGCATTACCTGCATCACACAAAGTTGCGCGCGTTTGTTTCATTATTTTTCAGACCTTTTAATACAGTTGTTTTGCAACAAATTTGTTGAAAAAATACAAATAAAAATGTCTGGCTTCATTCACACTGTTGCTCGTAGAAAGAGATGCATCAGGTAGACGATTTGTGATCCCGTGCTTGGTACAGTGCAGCTATTATGTAGTGAACCGGCTCTTGCAGCTACGATATCTCACATTGAAAACATTTCCCTGATTTTATATTGTTATGTTCACAATTCAACTTAATAGACTACCGCTATAGCTTTGCCTTACGCAGGTAAACCTACCGTGTATGGAGTGTTCCCAGTAAATGTTTTTTGTGTGGCTACAACTTTTGTTGACCTTTACTACCTCATTGTTACGTCAATTATATTTTCTGCCTCAGGAGACCGAAACATTATTTTTCGTACAGAAGCATCTTCTGGCAGGCCGAGTAGAACCAGTGGACATTTCTGTCGTTGAAATCATGTTTCTCATTGAAGGGTATTACAAATGTACATGAATGATACTATAACCCTTGGATGTTTACTGGATGTGAAACCAAGACTGTTGCACCCCGTAATCTTCACCATGGTGCTTTTACCCTCAGACAGCTGAACCTTGTTTGCATAACGTACATATAAAGTTGTATAAGCTATGTTCTATATTTATATAAAACTAGTCAAGCACGGGAATCAACTTTTCGTGTTTTAAGTGTTCCGCCTTCCGTGTGGAGGACCACGTACTTTTTTCTTGCAATGTACATCTACGCATTAAAATGTGATGAGCCCTGCATATTGTGCCTGCTCTTGATGGTGTTCTCTAGACGTAATAATTAGTGTTCAGGTTCAGTTTAGTCAGCTTGCTTTACTCAAGGCTCATACTCTGTTCAGGCTAAATAATAAAACATATTTCTTCTTCATGCGGCGCTTGTAGACCTCCTGTTCTTTTGCAGTTTTCTTGACTTCATTGAGTTGGAGGTTTTCTATGAGGCCTAGCTCACGATCTGCAGGAAGTATGGGAGCTGTGCCCGAAGTGGCAAAATGAGGACTGCAGCCTAAACCAGTGGTGTACGATCTGTTGTGATGTTTCACAGTGGCCTCGAGGCAGCACTTCCAGCCACCTGCAAAGTCTGGATACATCTTCATAAACTGCTTGACGTCTCGTATGGCTCGTTCCGCTAGGCCGTTTGCTGCCGGGTGGTACGGAGAGGAATACTTGATTGTTATCCCGTGCTCTTCTGCCCACTTTGATAACTTCGCCCTCCGGAAATCCGGCCTGTTGTCGCAGACTATCGTCTTTGTGTTCTTAAAACATTCAGCCTTGAGGAGATCGATAACGCTGTTTGCATCTTCTTTACCAGCTTTAGCTGCAATCATCCTTGTGCACTCATCTATGGAAAGTAGGAAAGCTTGCGTTCGTTTGACTCCTTCCCCCTTCCTCCTGAGCTCCGCGAAGTCCAAATGAATTACTTCGAATGGGACGCTTGAATATTCGGGGTTTGTCATAACGTCTGTCGACTGCTTCAATTTAACTTTGTTCACCTGGCAGAGGTGGCATGTGCGTATGTAATGGCTGACGTCGTTTTTCATGCCCGGCCATGTGAATCTCGTGAGCAATTTCTTATATGTGCGCCAGAAGCCATCATATCCGCCCGATCCAGGAGTGTCTGGTCATTACATTACATTTCGTCATTTCGTGAAAGCAGTCGCTTTTAAATTCCTAATATGTGGTTAAGATTAGGGCTACAATTCAACTAGTCCGCAGATGCAGTTTGGGCTAGCGTAAAGAAAATCACTTCCTGGCACCATCATTCGTTAATTTTGTTCGTGTGTTGTGAAGTGGATCAATTAAATCTGGCTGATTTCTCAGTCAGCCAAAATTCAACACAAGTAAAAGTCGAACGCTTTTCGTTTCATTCACACATTTCGTATTGGAGAAAGACTGACCTCTATTGACGCAGTGCCAAAGTGTCAATCTGCAGAAGGAATTTTCATTCACAACTGAAATTCGTACCTAATAAGCGAACATAGATTCCAGAAAATCCAAAGTTATGCGAAAATTAACCACCACGGCTGTGCTTTTCCTTTTTTAACAGCGAAGCTGTTAAGAGCTAGTTCCCCGAGGATCATGTCTGCGTGTAGAAAAAAAAAAAAAACTATCATCAGTATTTCGGCTCCATGTGCGTGGCCGTTTCCCACCAGTTGTGCCTTAGCCCAGGTGCCCAAACGGATGAATAATATGACTGATATGTCATGACATCAAGAACATCACATGCTCGTCAGTTACTTCACGATTAACGATAATAAAATCACGTGTAGCGTATACCCGCTTTGGACATGCGGGTCCGCATTAGATATACGCGTATGAGCCAGGGATATGCGGGTACGAGCCAGGGACAAGAAAGAAAGAAAGAAAGAAAGGAAGGAAGGAAGGAAGGAAGGAAGCAAACAATTAAAGGGAGAAAGAAACAAAACAGAAAGAAAGAAAGAAGGAAAGAAAGAAAGAAAGAAATTACGTGTGGCTCATACCCGCCTTGGAAATGCGGGTATGAGCCGCCAAGACCAGGAGCGGGAGAGATCTCACAGGATCCTAACGCTGCCGTGCAGTGCGCCACGGCTATGAACGCTGTGGCTTATACGCTTGTCTATGAGGATGGGGCGGACTTGGCGCAGCAAACGCACTTCTTGGCCATCGCGCCGGGCGAAACAAGACGCGGTGTCCTTGCTCTTTGACGAACATGCCGAAGACGCTCAATATCAACAGCAATGATAATATATAAATTCACTATAGCAATATTCCCTACAGCAGACCCACCATAGTCACAGCTTTGCTGGCTTCCATTTTCGCAGTAGTGGAAGGGCTGTGAAATCGTATTTTTATTTTTTTACTTTAAGTTTGGCTGTGCATGTCGACAAAGTAAAGAGTGAACAAAATGCATAGCCCAACAAACGCGCACTCAAGCCCTTCAATACAAGTATTTCATCGGCAGCAGATGGGCTGCCGTCATGACGAATGAATCGAGCGACACTGCTCTTATGTGAGTCCACCCCTGCTTGCACAGAACTAGTTAACTCATGCAAAATGAACACGTGCTCAGAAAATAGAGCGATAATACTTGTGTTCACCTGTCCCGAGTAGGAGACCTGAAAAACTTCGCAGAACTGGAAATCGCGGTGTTAGAACACCACACAGCCGCACAAGGTACGTGATGCCCCAATTTAGCCATCTTCGTCTAATTCTTGGTCGACCTGGTTTCCTGCGTCTTCCGTTCCTTGCACGCCTGATCAAGCTTATCTGTCTATCTTCCCCATCTTGATATTTGACCCGACAACCGAAGTAGGTGCCGAGCGCGATCCGACTTGTGATATCGCTGAGTGAGTGGCAAGGGTGAGCGGATGCAGGCTCGACGGATGCAAGAAGACAACCACTTGCTGCCCATCGCCCGATTTCAGTTTCACAAAAAGATGAATAAAAAAAGAACTTAGGATGTCATGCAACCGCTAGGAGTGCGCACGTTCCTTGAAACCTAAAGCCCCTATATATAAAAAGTAGCGCCATCCACTTCTCTCCTCCTCCGTTCCACTGTCGCGCTCGGCGCGACCAGCGCGATCGAGGCGCGATATCGACAGTGGCGCCGCCTGTGTCGGGCCTGCCGTGGCAAACGACAGCTAACGCGCTACCAGAGGAAATCCGAGGAAAACTTCGATCGCGCCCTGCGGAGAAGTTTTTGAGGCGCGATTTTGCTTCGTCAGTCAATAACTGGTCTTAATAATGCCGTTTTGGAAGTAGCAACGCGACGATGCGAGACGGCGCAAATATCAAGTGTGCAGCAAGCGTTTGCGCACGCCGGTTGGTAAACAAAAAAAGACTTTTGCCCTCGCCTTGTCGGTTGCGGCAACTTAAGGCACAGCAGCATGCCAGCACAACGAAGTTCTTCTCCCTAACACGTTTGATCCGTTTGTGCGTACAGCACTTTCGTCGCACAGGCCCGAGAATGCCAGTCGGAGCGCGCTGGAAAGAAAAAGAAATATGCAAAAGCGCAACGCGTGCTTCCACGTGACACGGATTGGCCAATGGGTTAGCGGAGGAGGCTGGGGCGACAGGAGGCGGCAAGGAGGAAACGCCGGGGTGAGCGCGGTGGCGGCAAGATCTAAGAATGGCGCTACTTTTTATATATAGGGGCTTTATTGAAACCAAAACTAGCACTCGCCTTTTGGGGGTTGTTAACAAGGCGATGGCATGAAAAAGCTATCGATAGCACTGGCCTTGCCGTCGGTTGTAAGCGGAAAACGCTGCAGCTAGCCAACCACTTTTATATCAGTTCGGCCACTTCGCGTGTGGCATCGCTGACCGACGTCTTCGACATTGATAATGTCACGTTCTGCAGAAAGTGCAGCGTGTTGCCAAGAAGACAAGCAACGCTCGAATCACAACGAATGCAGCCAGCACAGTCATTGGTCGCGGAATCGAATAAAGGGCACTTCAGTCTGGCCACTTATACATAAATGCGTCATCTAATCTGGCAGATGCGAATTCTATAGAACGTGCCAAAATCATGTGCTGGAGTGCCTACAAACTGATATACGGCGGGCCCGTCTTTCAGTTAAGTTCTACGGTTCTGTTGCCTTCAAGAACCATGCGTTACTTGATAGCGCGAGCGCGCTGTCGTGCGACAACAGAAACGTGATCAAGCTGCGACTCGCGTGGCACTATAGAATGGCGCAAATGTTCAAGAAACTTCGTGCACTAGATGCACGTTATGCACCGAGCGACAACGCCGAAAACACACTCTAGCAAAATGTAATACAACGGCGTGTTGCACAATGACTTCGAACACTGCCGGTTCAGAAAAACCGAAGAGCACAAAGGACCTTCTTCTGAGTATTGAGGAAACTGGCTCGCTGGCTACCGAGAATTACCAGGGGGTCACAGAAGTGGTGGTGGAACGCGTCTTCATATCGAAAAATTTTGTGAAGAAAGGAAAAAAAGTCTGCAGCAGAATACGAATAGACTGAGGTGGCATCTGTCGAAAAGTCCTGCGTCACTCAAGACAGCATTAAAAGGCAGCCGCTATTTTCTCCCGTTGTGGTTACGGTGAATAAGCAAACACTACCGAAAGTGTGAGCTGTGAATCTGAACTCTTTATTTGGATAATTTGTGCCTAGAAAGACAAGCAATACTCGGATCACAACAATAGCGGCGAGCAAAGTCGTCGGTCGTCAAGTGTGTCAGCTGTTTACGCATACGTGACTCATCCTCTATATCCAGAGTAATCGAGTGTGCTCGTGTGCCTTCGAGAATGTATAAAACATTATTCCCGACGCGCACACAATCCGATCAGACAGGTCGACGCAAGTCATTTGCTATAAAAGTTACATTGCATACTTGCGTTTTACATGCCACAACCGCTATCTGGTAAAGAGGCACACCGTAGTTCGGGGCTCGGGAATAATTTTGACCACCTAGGTTTCTTTAGAGTGCACCCAATGCACAGTGCACAAGTGCTTTTGTAATCCGCTCACATCTGTATGCGGCAGCCGTGGCGGGGGTGACCTCCAGCTGACCACTGACCTCCAGCTCAACAGTGCAACGCCATAAGCCACTGGGCGTGTCATATCGGTTGCTTGCGCAATCGTGCCCTTGTATCTCTAATTATGGAATATTAGTACTCCTACATTGCAACGATAAAACGCATTTGCTGTCAAGTTTACGGCTGCAGCTCATCTAATTTCGTTAGGCATGAAACGCGCGTAGCACACCAGTGAAAACGAACAACAAAAGTGCTCCTTTACAATTTATTTACGTTGCTAACTTTCACCACAAACGTTTTGTTTCCACTCACTATAAGTTCTTTTCAGCGGACACTTTATAAGAACGCCATGTTTTGATTTATGTGAGAGAAGAAAAAAAAATGACAGGCCTGCGCGGCACTCGCAGCAAAGTGATAGCGTAAGCTGGAGGAGCGCCTCCATAGGTGCTCCATTTTCGGCAGCACGAACTAGAGGGTTCGTGCCTTGCGAGGAGGCGCCATAACCTCTACCGATGAGTAAACACAGGCATCGAGACTACGCGGCCCACAAGTCACATGCTCATCATCAACAACATACGATGCTGTTGTTGATGATGATCATCATCATTATTTGTATCCCCATTGAAACGAGGTGGTTACACATAGTCCCCTAGCCTGCTTGAGTTGGCCAGGTCGAGCTACATGAAACATGCAACTGCTACCTGCAACTGCTACATGCACCTGCTACATGTCGGGACACTTCGTGGAATATAACGCAACTGCAAGTGACAATTTGTTCGTATTGACGCTACGCGGCGCGCATGTGAAGTTGCGACTAAAGTCCCTATATAAGTACCGCCATCTACTCTTTCCTCCGCCGCCTCCTCTCCTAAAGCGCTTGCTTTTTTCTTTACTTTTAGCTTGCGAAAGCCAAGTCGACGGTGGCGCACCTAGAAAGTCCACGTTGAAGCTATCAGGCCGGGCGCGCGCCGCCGCCGGCGAGTGCGGCTGCGCAGAGGACTTTCAACATGGCTCTGAGGCGGAAAAAAAGAAAATATAAAGTGAAAAGCGCTCGCTATCATCGTCCAATCGGAGATACAGGAGAGAGAGAAGTGGCGTTTATCAAAGGATGGCGGTACTTTTCTTATATAGGGACTTTAGTTGCGACAAGTGGCACGATGTGATGCTGCTGCTGCTGATGATGACGGCTTATTGGCATCCCGTTTGAAACGACGATACATCTCCTTAATGGTCTTATTCCTCCTCAAACCTTCTCTATACACCTTGTACCACTACCTATGAACTGCTACATGGTGTGCCACCTGGTGTAATATTATGCAACTGAAATGCAATGTGTGCAAACATCGACGCTACGTGGCGTGCATCTCACATCCCGAGACAAGTGGCACGATAAGATGCTGCTGCTGCTGATGATGAGTTTTGGCATCCCCTTTGAAACGGGGTGGTGACAAACAGTTACCTAGCCTGCTTGATTTAAGGTTGCAGTTTTTGTTCCCTTGAGTGGTCGGGGCGCATACCCACAATGGGGGATTGGTCATGAATCCGGTGGTTTAATCAGGATGTTTTATACATCTCCTCAATCTTCTTTGTCTTCTTCATCAAGACTTCTCTATCTACCTTGTACCGCTACCTGTGCCACTGTAAAGCCCCTCAATCTTCCCAAAGTAGCGCCATTCTTAGATCTTAGCCTCGCCGTTTCATCCTCGCCGCCTCCAGTGGTCCCAATCTCCTCCGCTCCCCCATTGGCCAATCCGTGTCACGTGGAAGCACGCGTAGCGCTTTTGGATTGACCCTTTTCGCAGCGATCCCGTGGGTGCTGCCATGTTTGATCACGTGGTGACGCGTCCATTACATGCATCAGCTGCCTCCGTTGCCTCCGTGTTTCCAATGGATGTGCATGACGCCTGTGCGGCTTAGCAAACCTCGGTTTCGGGAGATATCGTAGACGCTGACTGTGAGGACGACACGATTTTTTGGCCAGAGCGCCATAGGACATGTAAAAGCGCTTTCGGAACTAAATAAACTTTGTCGAAACTGCGCGAACAGCGTATATGGTTCTTGTTCTAAAAACGAGGCTAAAAGTGTGTTCCAAGCTATCGAAGCTTTCCGCTAGGGAAATGAATCAGGATCTGTGTGTTTTCCTCTACGTTTTTTCTTTGGCAAATACTTAGAAGCAGCGGCTTGTCACGCTTCTGACTCAGTTAAATGTGTTGGTGCGGTCACTATCTGATTATTTTCTGCCTAATCACTCGCGGGTGTGCGCAGTTGCAATAAATTTGTTCTTGCTGCACACAAGGGTTGGAACGTAGCTGTTATGTTCTTTGAAATCATCATCAGCCTATATTTATGTCCACTGCAGGACGAAGGCCTCGCCATGCGATCTCCAATTACCCCTGGCTTGTGCCAGCGTATTCCAATTTCCACCTGCAAATTTCCTAATTTCATCACCTAGCGCGACCCAATGGACCATAATAAAGTTTTTCCATCCATCCATTCATCACCCCACCTAGTTTTCTGCCATTCTCGACTGCGCTTTCCTTCACTTGGTATCCATTCTGTAACTCTAATGGACCACCGGTTATCCAACTTACGCATTACATGGCCTGCACAGCTCCATTTTTCCCGCTAAATGTCAATTTGAATATCGGCTATCCCCGATTGTTCTCTGATCCACACCACTCTCTTCCTGTCTCTTAACGTTAGGCCTAACATTTTTTGTTCCATCGCTCTTTGTGCTGCCCTTAACTTGTTCTCGAACTTCTTTGTTAACCTCCAAGTTTCTGCCCCATGTGTTAAGCACCGGTAGAATGCAATGGTTGTACATTTTTCTTTGCAACGACAGTGCTAAGCTCCCAGTCAGGATTTGGCAATGCTTGCCGTATGCACTATGTAATAGCTTGTAGCAAATATGTAGTATCACTAGTAACTCACTCCTGTAGACTGGTCACGAAACATTCAGCTTCGCCCATTCGTGTGCTGTCGGTATAGTGTGCGCCCATTCACATATTCTTCATAGTTTGACGATAGAGTGTGCGTAAGTTTGCGTGCGAGTTGGGGTAGATAATATGCGCTAAACTTAGTATACGAGGAAGCGACACTACTCCCATGTCATTATTTAACGAGTGGTACTCACTCTTGCCGACGTTCTGGGGTTAAAGTCTTTGGAGGTTAGCGATACAACGCTGACATGAATTTTCGTGAAAAATCATTTTTTTTATCCCCGAGGAAAGTCGTACATTGAGAAAGACCGGCAGCAGAGGCTGTCCGTATGTACCAATGGTCCGTGAACTTGGACACACATATTAACGCGACAGCGTTAAGGGCCCCGTGTCGCAGAAATTTCGTCGTCGGCGTCGGCGGTGGCGTCAGCGTCGATGTCGGCGTCCATGGCGGAGGAAATCATCCCCAACCACCCCAACCGCGCAGACCCTTCGCGTGGCGCAAGGTGTTAGCGAAGGAGAAAATCATCCTGAACCACCCCGACCACGCAGGCCCTCCACGAGGTACAAGGTTCTGGTGAAAAAAATTGAATTTCTCACAGTGAAATCCGTGAGAAAATGGTAAAGTACGACTTTACCACAATCTACAGACATGGTGTCGTCGGATTGTAATTTGACAGTACAAGAAAACATAATTCTGTTACAAGAAAACTCTTAACAGAATAACAGAAACTCGAACACAAGCCCCTTTTCCAGCATTTCTACCATACCCACAGCGGCGCGCTCGGGTACTTAAATTGCGAAAATGCTATCCAGATGGCACTCGCATCCTAGGGAGGTGAAATTGGTACTTCGCCTGCCTAATGCGTTTTGGACACGCGCTCGCGTTGGGACAATAGCAAAGAATTAATAAAATAATAAAAAAGGTACTACGGCCTTCACATTTTAATATACGACGACTTAAATTTTCCCGTGAAAAACGTCTTCCCAGCAAAGCATTTCTGTTTAAAAGTGAAGGCGACTTTAAGCGGATCGGTGTAAGCTTGGTTTTTCTAAGCTGGCTTTCCCACGCTCTATGTTGCAGTGAAGCCCACTGAAAGAAAAATGAGATGCGAACGGGGCCCGATAACGCTATCGCATTCCACACTTAAAGGCGAAGCTTAAGCGTCCTCCAATATTTCATTTCATTCTTTAATATGTCCGTTACTATTTTTACAGCCAACTACTGCAGACGTCTTCAATCCAGCGCTCCACATTTTGCAGCATGAATGGAGCACAGTGCGTGGGCGAAAACCCAGTTGCATTTCCGACAGCTGATCACACAGAAAGAGGGCCGAAGCGGTAATGGTTTCGTATTCATGCGCTTTCGCTGAGGCAACGTATGGCGCGCCGGCTAAAGCGCCATCTCGTTTCTAGAGAACAAATTGCTCCACGAAAAGGGTCAATATTTTTTTTTTTGTTTCCAGCGCGCTCTGACCGCCATTCTCGGACCTATGCGACGAAAGTGCTGTACGCTCAAACAGATCAAACATGTTAGGGACAAGAACTTCATTGTGATGGTGTTCTGGTGTGCCTTCAGTTGCCGCAACGGACAAGGTGAGGGCAAAAGACTTTTTTTTTGTTTACCATCCGGCGAGCGCAAAAGTGCGCTGTGCACTTGGTACTTCATATTCACATATTCTTCATAGTTTGACGATAGAGTGTGCGTAAGTTTGCGTGCGAGTTGGGGTAGATAATATGCGCTAAACTTAGTATACGAGGAAGCGACACTACTCCCATGTCATTATTTAACGAGTGGTACTCACTCTTGCCGACGTTCTGGGGTTAAAGTCTTTGGAGGTTAGCGATACAACGCTGACATGAATTTTCGTGAAAAATCATTTTTTTTTATCCCCGAGGAAAGTCGTACATTGAGAAAGACCGGCAGCAGAGGCTGTCCGTATGTACCAATGGTCCGTGAACTTGGACACACATATTAACGCGACAGCGTTAAGGGCCCCGTCTCGCATTGTCGCGTTGCTGCTTCGAAAACGGCATTATTAAGGCCAGTTACTGACTGACAAAGCAAAATCTCACTCAATAACTGCTCCGCAGGGCTCGAACGAAGCTTTCCGAGGATTTCCTCTGGTAGCACGTTAGCCGTCGTCTGCTACAGCAGGGTCGACATGGGCTGTGCCAATGTCGAGATCGCGCTGGCCGTGCCGAGCGGTACCGTTGAACGGAGGAGGAGGGAATGGGTTGGCGCTACTTTTAGACATTTAGGGGGATTGAGGGTCTTTATGCAACTGCTACATGGCGTGCTACCTGGTGTAATATTATTAAAAAGCAAAGCTAAGTTTGCACGTATCGACGCTGTGTGGCGTGCATCTCACATCGCGTTTAAAGCCCGTGAAACTTCATAAAGTAGCAACACACTCCTCCTCCGTCTTCACTCCTCTTCGTTTCCCCTCACTTTCGCACTCCTTCCTCAGCGGTGGCGCCACCTATATCGCTTAGCGTAGCACACGACCTTTCGCAGAGTGAATGCACGCATAGCAATGCGGTGCGCTTTAAGCGTTGGGGTTGGCGTTCTAGCTCAGAGTAACTTCGTGTACAGCATAGGATTTCTATACCGAGGGTTATATATATATATATATATATATATATATATATATATATATATACATTCAGTGACGGCAGCTTATTTTTCCTGTTCTATAACTATTGTTTACGTATCTAAACGAGTGCTAACGCCGTACCATGGCGACTCCGAATGTATCGCGTGCGCTACATTTGGAAAATGCGTGTCGCAAGATCTTGTTGCGAATGGCTGTAAATACCACGGTTACCATCGAATGCCAACATCCTGGCCTCCAGCAAACCCTCAGTAACCTAAATATACCGCGCCGTCCCTACCACTTCAATTCGCGGCACGTATCAGCTATGACACTCAAAGGCTGGCAGAGGGCACGGACGCACCAGCTTCGTGCCCTCCAGCAAGTGCGTCTCAGCGACATAGTGGCCATACAAACTAATAGTTGAACAAACAAGCAAGCGCATGACTAAACGAACGAGCAAACGACTGAAAAAACGACGACTAAACCAGCTAGTGAACGTCCGGGCGACCGCACGTTTTTGCGAGTGCTCCACCGCCGCATCGTAACCTTCATACACTTTAAAGCTAACGCGAATAAGCAAATACATCTCAGTGACCTATGATGCCGTCGTTCGGCGACGAACGCACCCCGTAACTCGGTTTCGGGGGAGCACGCACGCTTTTCATCGGCACCTTTGTTTCGCAAATCCACCGGGCAACCGCCGAGACGAACATGAACAGAAGAGGCAAACAAAGCTATTCGCTCTAAAGAAGGCTAGTAAGTATCCACAAATGGCAGAGTTGCTTCAAAAGGTGAGTTTTCACGCTCGAGCCTCAAATGTTGTCAAAAGGATTGTGCTGAATCTTAAAAAGTTTCGTAATCACGTTTTCACATGCAGACTCACGTGCCCGCGAATTCACTCATGTTCGCTTATACCCGTGCCACACGGGCAAAGTAAAGTGTCTTTGAGTTATTGCACTTCGCGGCTAGTGTCATTCGCCGGCTGCCACACGGGAACACTTCGTGACACTCACTGCAGAGCGCATTCACCGGCGAGTGTGTGCGGCGAACTCACTTCGCGGCGGCGAAGTGTGTAGCCTCGTTAGCAACGTGTAAAAAATAAGTAAAGCATTATTGAAAGAAGAGTCAGGAGTAATTTTGAATCACATTGTTTTAAATTGCCAACTTTACAAGATAATAAAATGTGCCACACAGCAGCAAAACAACAACAACAGCAAAAAACTACTGTCGCTCTCGGGCTGTTAACGACCACGCCGGGTAATGGCTGCTCAGTTGTTTGGCGGATCGAGTCGTTTTGACTGTTGCTGGTCAAGTTGCCATCGTTCTCGGCGCTTGTAAAGGTGGATTGTAAGTGTTGTTTCTAACAATATTAACTGTTTTTGTGCACACACTTTTATATAAACAAATATATGCTTTCCTGTCTGACTCCCGATCGCCATGGCCATCAATTTGAAAAACACTTCTCTTTCTCGTGTAGCAGCGCGCCGACAAAGTGCACTCAGCGCGCTGAAGTGCACTCGCTCAAGGCTCACTTTACTTTGCCCGTGTGGCTCGGATATTAGAAAACGATTAAGCTTCTTGTCTTTGCTGAAACTATTCTGGCCTCCGAAGACGCAGCAGCTCATGGTGATGGAAAATGCCGTGAAGCGACGTCGGACTTGCCGCAAAACTTAGTTCAAGGCGTTCGCAAACCAAAACAACACGGAAGAATGACGGCGCCAACATGCGCTCCTCGCCAGTGGGTAGCTGCTTCTCAAGCGAAAATGGCGATGGAGTGCGACTGTTAACAAACGAAGCCGGCGCCATGGCCCACGTGATGCCATTAGGCCAATAGCGACGCGGCGTCGGCTTCGGACAGGGTGCGCGAGGAGGAGGCGACGTTCTTCAAAGCGTGTCACTACTGCGAAATTTCAGGGGTTTGAATCGCGTGTCTCTTCGCGTGCCAGAACGCGTGTATAAGGCATTTTCCCGCTACAGGATAGCAAGCGCGAATTTTTCCATGTACAAAGCGATCATCCCGATTAGTTACCTGTTTTGGACAAACTGACCATGCTAAATCCTTTTTACGACGACACACTAGTGAGGACACTGAGTAGTGTTTTTATGCTCACGTAACTTTTTACAGTGTACCTTCTTTTGCCAAGCCGGTAATAACAAAAAAAGAGAAAAACTGGCGTGGCTCTGTGATGGAGTGTCTGACTCCCCC